>NC_041218.1:21324838-21342276 GCF_002837175.3 Physeter macrocephalus
ACAAAAAAAAAAAAAAAGTAATAAATAATATTGAAAAAAAAAATGAATAAGCAACAAGGGTATATTGTACAGCACAGGGAAATACAGCCATTGTGTTGTAATAAGTTAAATGGAGTATAATGCATAAAAATACTGAATCACTATGTTGTATACCTGAAACTAATATAACATGGTAACCCGACTATACTTCAATTTACAAAGAGAGAAAACAAAGAAATTGGGAAGGTGATGTTTCACATCTGTCCCCAAAGCCTAGTTTTTCAAGTTGACACTAGAGCAAAAATTACGTATCAAAAAAGACCTGGTGTAAAACCGTTTCAATCAACTTGAACTAATTCAGATGGATGAACCTCTACTGGCACTGAAAAACAGTAGGCCTGCATAAAATGATGAGGTCAGAGCAGACTGGTTTCCACATGATTCTCCCCATTTCTCAGAAAGGAGACAAAGGATCACTTCTGGACCATCCCCACTTCACTCCTACCCCCATCTCACAAACTCCACTCCCAGAAGGACCCTCCCCTCCATCAGCCCCTCTCAGACTCAGCAGTGAGCATGCAGAGATGGTTCTGACGCTAAGGCTGTGGCTTGGCTGAGGATGGAAAGGAGGTGACTGCCGTGCTGTGTGTGCATTTCCCGGGAGGGGTGGAGGAGGGGCCCCTGGAGCCCTCCCCGAGGCAGAGGTGGCAGGTGGAGTGGAGTGTTCAGGAAAGGCAGGCGATCAGCGGAGTTGACAGACAGGCCACCGCTCATGGGAAGCAGAGCCTCCTCCCCGGCCTCGCCCAGACCTCCTCTACCTGTCTCAACACCTCACATATTCAAGGTAGACATGTCATGCTACCTGGATCACTCACCTGCCACAGCCTTCTTCCAAATTAGGTCAATTAGTTTTCTATCTCATTATCAACTTCACAATAACTTGGCTTTACGTGTCAGGTAAGGACCACTTTCCTGAGGAGAGAAGTTATCTCATTTTATTGTCATAGCAACCCTGGAGGATGCTGGGCTTTTTGGTAGGTTATTCTCCCCTTCTGGCCACGGAGGATATTGAGGCACAAGAGGTTTTAAAACAATAAAATAAAGGAAGTTCCCTGGTGGTCCAGTGGTTGGGACTCAGCGCTTTCACTGCCGTGGCCCAGATCCAATCCCCTGGTCGGGGAACTAAGATCCCGCAAGCCACGTGGTGTGGCCAAAATAAATAAATAAAAATAAAATACCGTCAGCCCTCCATATCTGCGAGTTCTGCATCTGCGAATTCAATCAACCACAGATGGAAAATATTCAGAAAAAAAATTCCAGAAAGTTCCAAAAAGCAAAACTTGAATCTGCCACGCGGAGGCAACTATTTACGTAGCATGTACGTTGTGTCAGGTATTATAAGTAATTAAGTATACGGGAGCATGTGTGTAGGTTTTATACAAATACTATGCCATTTTCTATTAAGGGATTTTGGTAGTGGATACCGAGGGACGACTGTTGAAATGATATGAAATGAAATATAAAATCAAATCAAATAAAAGCAACTTTACAGATGCAGGACTAGCACCTAGGTCTCCAGACTCCTAGCCCTTTGTGCTTCTCGTGGCCGTCCATGTACAGCCCACTCATGAAGATCATCTTTTACTCCTTTGCCTCTGTTCTCCCCTTGCTGAGCCTCAAGGATGGCTAAAGAAGTGACCCACATACCCCTGTGCCAGGACCCAACTATTCATGAAGACCTCAAGGCTTTGTTCCAGTTTTTTTGGTTTTTTTTGTTTTTTTGCGGTACGCGGTCCTCTCACTGTTGTGGCCTCTTCCGTTGCAGAGCACAGGCTCCCAACGCGCAGGCTCAGCGGCCATGGCTCACGGGCCCAGCCGCTCCACGGCATGTGGGATCCTCCCGGACCGGGGCACGAACCCGTGTCTCCTGCATCGGCAGGCGGACTCTCAACCACTGCGCCACCAGGGAAGCCCTGTTCGAGTTTTTTTACACAGACTTGCTGATCGCTGTGGGGTATTCTGCATGTGAACGGACCAGGAGAGAAACTAGCACCAGTACCCAGAGGGCAGGACAGACAAGACTCTGAAGATGGGGAAGAGCTGCACAGCACCTGTGGGCTCCCAAACACACCTGGGCCTCGTGGCCAGAAGGGCACGGAGAGGGGCCTGGAGCAGAGCAGCAGGGGTGGGCCAGGAGGCAGTCAGTGGCCCAGAGCAGGCCCTGAAGGGCCTCTCCTCTCTCCTCGGCTGATTTCCGGAAATGTTTGGCTTAGAGCCTCCTCTTTGATTTGAGTACCCTGTTCTCCCCAAATCCTTAAATGGCTGAGCTCACCAAGTAGGTGGCTCCAGGAGAAGAGAGATGGATGTCATCTGTGTTGGGGACAGAAACAGTCCCCCACAAGGTGGAAAAGACAGGAGAGAGAGGTGGGAGACAGACCTCATGGTGGCAATTCACTGAGAGACCATCCTGTTCCGGGCCTGGGCTGGATCAGGGTTGGACAGTAGTTTTACCTGACACTCAGAGCCAGAGACTGGGGACAGGACTGCTATTCCCAGAAAGGAGAAGCAGGTGTCCAGGCAGGACCCCCAGCCTGGAGGAACCAGGATATCTATCAGGAGACCAGCCAGGAGCTCAGCCCCAGAAGAACAAGCCTGGTCACAGCGACTAGGAAAGGATCCACTCCTGCCAGCAGGACAGAGGTCACATCAGGCTGACCTGCTTAAATGTCTAAGCTTCTGGCCCAGGCTCATTTGGTCCTGGTGAGCAGCCCCTGCCAAAGCCTTCCCTGCCCTTGTCCCTTCGACCTTGCCTGGGGGCCCCTGGAGCCAATTCCTGGGCAGCCGAGGCCTTCTCCATCTCCCTGCTGAGAACATCCTGCAGGAGCTTCCTCAGCTCCTTCTGGGACAGGTGTAAGTGCCAGGAGCTTATGCTTTCCAAGTGACCCTCACCTGAGGAATAGACACCCCACTTCCTTGCCCCCAGGGATAATTCCAAGGCCTGTTTCCATGGCCTCTCAGAGAATTCCAGAGGGACTGAGACCCCATCACCCACAGTGACAACCCACTCTTCACTGCTCCTCCTCCCTCGCCTGCATCCTGGGATCATTCCCCAAACAAACTACTTGTGCCAAAATACTACTTGTCTCAGGGTTGGCTTTGCGGGGAATCCAAACGAAGACACCTGTTAGGGATTGAACTGTGTCCCCAGAAAAGCTCTGTTGGAGTCCCAACCCCCAGGACGTCAGAATGTGACCCTATTTGAAAATAAGCCCATTGCAGATGCAATTAATTAAGATTAGGTGATACTAGAGTCAGGCGATCCTTAGTCCAATAGGACTGGTGTCCTTATAAGAAGGGGAGAGTGACACAGAGGCAGAAAACAGGCATGTGATGACAAAAGAGCAGTTACAGTGATACATCTACAGGCCACGGAATGCCAGCAAACACCAGAAGCTAGAGGAGTCGAGGAAAGATTCTCACCTACAGGTTTCAGAGGGAGTGTGGCCCTGCCAACACCTTGATTTTGGATGTCTGGCCTCCAGAAATGAGACAATAGTTTTCTGTTGTTTAAGCCACCCAGCCTGTGGTCCTTTGTTAGAGCAGCACCTGATGACAGAGTCTGAGGGGAGATTAAACGTGAGTGTGGGGTTCAGTGGCTCTTGCTGTGAAGCTCAGAGGGGCATGTGGTCCCCCCGAGATGGTCACCCTCATCTCGGCAGTGTCCTCCTAAGTGTGAGGACAGGAGCCACTGCGCTTGCAACGAGCTGTAAGACGAAAAAGACAGCTACGGCTGTGTACGCAGGGGACTCTGTGGACTGTCTGTACCCCTCCCCGCTCCCACATCCATCCCCCTTAAGCCTAATACCACAATCCCTTACTGATATTAAAAACTGACAAGGAATTTTGCCATCCGCACTAGCATTTTCATATTGAAAGGTTGTGAAATCTAATAAGAGCTACAAGGAGGTTGATGGGGGTGACGTTACTTTTTCCCCCTTTCGAGCTTCAATAGAACTGGGATTCAATAAGCAAATGTGACAGAATGTGTAATTTCCCCTTGATCCACCGCGGCCAGGCATTTCCTGTTTAATAACCTTAAGCCAGCATTGCCCCCCTCCAGAGGGTCCCCTTCCCCCGAGCATCTCTTCTCGCCATCTTATCAGAATAATCTTTCATTTGAACGCAGCTCAGACTGACACTTTGGTGGCACCTTATCACCGCTTGAAGACACAAAGGGAACATGCTGAAATATTATTTTTCCCCTTTGTGGAAAGGTGTTAATGAGATCTTCCTGCCATCACCCTTCTTGAGATGGCGGGAGATCCCTGATCCCAGCCGTTACTGGTCAGATCCCAGCTTTGAAAACTGTCCGTAAGAGAGCGTGTTCCTGGCCCACGCCCTGCCCAGACGAGGGGAGGCCAGGACAGAAAATTTCCGGCTACAAAGTGACAAGCAGTGAGAGGAGCCCACACCTGACCTGGGAGAATAGGCTCTGAGGGTCCCTGTCAGATACACATGTGACAATGACAGCAGGAGAGGGCAGCAGAGGACTCTGGGGAGGGGTCTGGGCAGGCTGACAAGCACAGAGCAAGTGGTACCCCAGGGAGGTGTCCTACAGCCTGCCGGGCCACCTGCCCCCAGTCTCTGAGTGGGGTCCCAGCTCAGGAGAGCGAGACAGGTGCTGAGCCCCTGCAGGGATTTCCTTCCATCCTTGGTTCCTCTTTCAGTTTTCTGGAGTAAGCTAAAGAGAGCTTTGCTAGTCCTGTCCTCAAGAAAGAGATTCGAAGTTTAAGAGTGCAAGAGTCACTAACCATCTATTATGGGCTGGATTATATCTGCCCAAATTTCATGTATTGAAACCCAAACCCCCAACGTGACTATATTTGGAGATAGGGCCCTTAAGGAAGTAACTAAGATTAAACGAGGTTCCATATGATCCAAAGATCCAATATGACTGGTGTCCTTTTAAGAAGAGGAAGAGACACCAGAGATGCATAGAGGAAAAGCCACGTGAGGACACAGTGAGAAGGAAGCCACCTGCAAGCCAGGAAAAGATGCCTCAGGAAAACCAAACCTTGACCTTGGGCTTCGAGCGTCCAGAACTGAGAGGAAATAAAACTCTGTTGTTTAAGCCACCCAGAGTGTAGCAGCCTGGGCAGACTAACACACCATCCTTCATTCTTACTCCAATCCCCTTCCTAAAGCCCAGAGAGGATAAGTTACTTGTCCCAGGTCACACAGCTTACTCACAGTAGAACCAGAATGAAAGCCCAGGGCCCAGCTCTCAGTTCCGTGCTAATTCTGCTACACCAGCTTCTCCACAAAAGAACAAAGGACTTGCATTGAAAAGTCAGCACTACCCATTAAACACGAACATACACACTCAAAAGCACCTTAATTTTTAATAAAGGAGTAAAAATCCCTAACCTCCACTGCTCTGAGTACTCCTAGGCAGAAATGATAGAGCTTCTTCATTCTCTGCTACACGAACCACCATGGTGAGGGTTTGGTATTTACTTGGATAAACAATAATCTCCCCTAAAATGGCAGCCAGCTTCTGAGGGTCACCTGACTGATAACATTTGCAGTTGCTATGTTACTCAGCTCCTAATTTGCTGTCATTTGTTACTTGGAGTTCCTGGAATTCCCTGCAAAGATCAAAGAGGCAGACAGGGAACCACGCTGGCTGGAGTGGGCACTGCCAGGTTCCCAGCCGATTATACTCTGGCCCCGTGAGTGTCCCAGCCAGGGTCCCCAACTCTGATGGACAGCAAGCTTTCCCCACGCTTTCCCTGCTGGATCCCTTCTCCTTGGGCCACAAGGGAAAAGGACGCAAACGGGTAGGGGAGCCACAGAGGTTGCCCCAGGTAGATAGAACAGAGGTGGGGCAGGGGAGGCAGACCAGAAGGCATCCGCTGAGGATCATCTAATGTTTAACATCAGTAGCCAGAACCCGGAGACTACGTGGTGAATGGAAAAGAGCACTAGATTTGAAGGCCAAAGACCTGGATTTGAATGCAGGCTCCACTGAAAATAGCCGTTTGCCTTGGGGAAATGTTTAGACCTCTTGGAGATTTGCTTTTCTCACCTATAATGAGTTTATGGACTAATATAACACCCAAGGGAGCTTTTAGCAGCACCTGGTGCATGATGGGCTCTATGTAAATATTTGCTCCTTCTTCTGTGCTACCTGCAGGTGTGCCTTGGATGAGGGGCTGGCCTTCAGCTCTCAGAGGGCTGGGAAGGAAAAGTTAGGGATGACCAAAATGACGGAGGAAAAGAGAGAACCACAGAAGGACAGAAGTCAACTATAAAGATAGCACCCAGCCGGTCCTGGAGTCCCAGGCTTTCTCTCTTCCTTGAAATCCTAGAAGACTCTTTCGAGGGAGAGAGTTTTCAGTTAGAATAATTGCTGGCAGATGCAGTGATAGAGCCAAGTGTGGGAAGTGGACGGGAAAGTGGCAAGGGGCAGGTGCATGCTCAGTTCTCCTCATGGCCTCCCACTCCAGCCCAGGGGCAGTCTCAGCAGAGGCCTCCTCCAGCCCTGTCCTCCTCATCCACCCTCTTCTGCAAATGGCCCTGAGAGCAGGGAGAAGGGATCCGAGGACGGGGTTGGGTGTTGGCATGAAGAATCTTTCTCATCTCCTCTGCCAGCTCTGGTAGAACCAAACTTGGACCAATAATGTGAACTGGCCCAGGTATGGCAAAAAGGCTCCGTGCAATTCTGATTAAGTGGATTACATGGAGCTCTCCTGTAAGGATCTCAAGTATCCACACTTTTCTGCAGAGCCTGTGGGGCTTCTGTCTACATACATGTCTATACAAATACTGGGGAATAAGTTCAAGGAAAAGACCCTCCTCCCAGGAGAGTGTTATATTGTTTATAAGGTAATTTACTTTCAAACACTTCCTTATAAACAAGATGGGATGTATGTAAACTCTCTCTCAGTACACTTTAGAGGTGGCGAGCATTCAAGGCACCCTAAAATTAACACTCTAGGGTGGGCTGATCACTGTGGGCAACCAGCACAGAGAGGCTCTTATCAGGAACCACCTTCCGCAGAGCTGATTATTAGCATTTAAAATATCAGCGTCAAAAATCTGCTAAGTCAATTTGCCACGTGAAGATTGCCAGAAAGTAGATGAGCCTGGCCATCTGCTTATATAAGTGCCCATGCCTGGAGCAATAGCTTGGAGATGGGAAAACATCCAGGTCTGATCAAGGTGACCAGAGCAATCCTCGGGATAGGCATGCAGCTAACGAAGGCTGTGATCTAATCAATGGCTTGGCAGAATGCTGCCATAAAAAGCCATGCTTCCTTTTCTAGATTCTCCACGCAGGAGAATCTTCACATTTCTGTGAACACGTCCCTCCCTCAAGGCTTCTGCCAACACTGACCAGGGGAGAGGGGCTCTGATCACGCCCAGGTGTTCTGGTCCACGTGGTGAGAAGACCTGTGCAGCTGGAGATGCTGTCAAGTGTGGTTGTCAGGGACAAGCCCTGGAATCAGCCTGGCTGCTTTAAACCCTGCCGCCTATACCCCATCCATCAGCTGTGGCCCTGGGCATGTTGCTTAACCTCTCTGTGCCTCAGTTAATACAGGTCAAGGGCTTAGAATCATGCTCAGCAAATAGTAAGGGCATCATTAGGCAGCATTATTAATTATCACCCCATAGAGGAGAGTTGAACACCAGGCCATCCAAGCTCCAAGACACCAGGTTTTACTGTGATAATAAGAACTAACTTTTAAAGAGAACCTTAGTCACTGTAAGCACACTCTACCGGCTCCTTTACATACATTCTATCAGTTCCTGAATCCTCACAACAGCTCTTTGGGGGTAGCTATTATTATCCCCTTTTTACAGATGATGAAGGTGAAACTTAGGTAAAGTGACTTGCTCCCTGCCACACGGCCCAGAGCAGCGGAACCAGGAAATAAACCAAGTTCGCCTGACACCAGAGCCTGGGTTCTTCACCACCGCAAAGCCCACCTCTCCTAGGAACGCCACCCTCCTTTCTGGGAGTGGTTTTGCTCTTCACGTTGACTTTTCTACCAGGGAGAGAACTCATAGACAATGGAATGGCTCTCCCGTTTGGCAATTCCATTTCCCACTTCTAACTAACACAGTAGCATTCGGGTGGGGTAGGGGTTCACAGCCTTGGCTGCACGTTAGACTTAAAAATCCCAACGCTAAGGCCAAACTCTGGACCAATTAAATCCAAATCTCAGGAACTGTGACCCAAGCATCTGTAATTTTACAGCTCCCCAAGGCCATGAACCACTGGATTAGGGTGAAACAGCAAAGCTGAATCTAACAGACTCCCGTTGAATTAAGCACCTGATCCTACAACATCCGGGACTCTCAGTCCATTCACCATGACAGGGTGCACTCCCACTGACAACGGCACTGCCCTCCCAATGCTCAGAGTGGGGGACACAGGATAAACACTCAGCGGCAAAATCTAGCCTTTGCCTCCCTCCCCGCAGAGAAAAGAATGGTCCATGGGAGCCCGGACTCTCCCTTTACACCCCTCACATCCTCCCCCAGCACCAGCCCCAAGCCCTGCCCTCCAGGCAGCTCATATCAGGCTCTTCATCAGTCTCCCCAACGCAGCCTCAGACACCACATTTGAATTTGGACACTTGATTATTATTCTCGAAATGAAGGATCAGGCTTTGCCTGGGACATAATGAGTTGAATACAATTTTATGGGTCTCTCTGGGAAGACCAGGTGGGGGGCTGGGGCAGAGGGGAGGGAAAGGGGAGGGCAGATGGGTAACAACCCCTGGGTCTCTCTCCAGGGGCAGATAAAAAGCCTAAAGCAGAATCCTCAGAAGATGCAGGCAATCAACGGCATTAGCATACAAACTACCTCCTCTGTCAGCTCCCCGCAGCCAAGGACCCATTGGGGCATCAGGCTCTTATCCGTGCGATAAATACTTATGAAAGCTTGCTCATGCCAAACCTCCTGGGAGGCCTGCGGGAGGGGAGAGCGGCCCCGGAGCCGAGGACTCGTGATTCGGAAACGGTCAGAGAGAACCACGGGCTGAGGGTAGAGGGTGGATGGATGGCCATTCGCGGAGAAGCCAAGACAGATAAGGGAACCATGTTTGCGCCCACGGAGGATCTGGCTGAGGTCTGAAGACAACCCTGGCCTGCTGAGGGGCGCAGAGCTTGGTACCACCTCTCAGCACATCTGCTCCATAATGCCGGGGGAGAAAAGCCGCTGCCCCTAAAAAGATGCTAGAGCAGTGCGCTCTCCAGCCCTCACCTCCAACAGCACGTGTTTGAGACAGCCTTAACGTTCCCTCTGCTTGGCTAAACTTCAGACAGGTTTCTTCTTGCATGAAACCCCAACCTCCCTTCTTTTAGAGCATTTACTCTAGAAAATGCGGGAAACTTGTAAACTCCTGTCAATTCTTTCCTTGCCCCTTTGAGATGTAAGTCTCCCAACCACCTGCCACTTTTACAAACCAGGAAAGTCTTTCTCAAGGGCCTGGGAGGCATCCTTTGAAATGCTATTTTCTAAAGAGAGAGCGGGCCCCTTTCTCCCAGTCTCCTCTGGACAACTAGCTTCAGAAGCAACAACTAGCAATCACAGATGTCCTAATCACATTAACCACCCTCCCCACTAACGTCCTCCAGTACTTTTCCACTAGTTCACCCCAGTGCTTAAAACTCTCCACCTTTTGTTTCAGCAGAGTCAAGTTCAGTCTCTCTCCCCTATTGCATTAGTCACGAGTAAAGTCTTCCTTGCCTCTTTAACTCTGTCTGGTGCAATTTTTCTTTGACACAAAGAAAGAACTCTTTATCAAAAAAACTGACATACCAGAGACCTTTGAACCCTGGGAATTGTGGTCTGGCCAATTCGCCTCTACAGACTGCCTTTGGGGAAATGTGATTGGCCATGGATGTTCCTTCAGCAAAGGAATATGAGCCCTGGACGGTACCTCAGAGATCATCTAATTCAAACCCTACCTTCTTACAAAGGAGAAGGTGAGGTTCAGAGACACAGACCAGCTACACAAGATGCAGGGCCCAGTGCAAAATGAAAATACAGGACCCTTCGTTCAAGGAGCAGGAAAAGCACCATTTTCTTTTCTTCTGTAGTCTCTTTCTCGGCCTCTCTTGGTTTTTTACGTGCTATTTAATGTCACACTCCCTTGGGCGTTAAACACTCATGGGATGAAGACAGACCCTCCCAGTGTTGGGGGGTATACACACCCAATGGTACCTCGCACTGAGCCCACACTCAGACCCCTATCGGGAGCAGAGGTCACTGGGCTGGAGGGTAAGCAGGCAGCTGAGAACCAGTCCCAGAGAGGAAAGGACGTGAGAAGGTGGCAAGAGATGGGACTATGTACGAGCCAAGCCCCCAGTGCACACTCCACTGTCCCACAGACTTCACTTACAAAACATAAATTCAAAGAGAAACTTCTTACACATTTCAAGAGGGGGGCCACAGGGCATTAAACTCCAGGCGCAGGGCTCTGTGCTGCTGCGTTCATCCCACACCCATGAAACCAGTCCCTCAGAGACCTTCGGTAATCTGCTCACGGTCACAAAGCTGCTCGTCAGCAGAGCAAAGACTAGAACCAGGTCTCTGACCTCTAGTTCATCGCTGCCAGATCCTTCCCACTCTAGCAGGCAGTGCCTCATGTAGTCCTGGTCAAGCAGAGACTTTTCCCCCAGGCCCCGTGCCTGAGGGGTCCCCGCTTTGGGGTGACTGCCTCAAAATTTTCTAAGTGCCCACCTGGGCCTGGTGCCTGGGACTCCTTGGGCCAGCACTGCAGTCTGGCCAGGACACTCCGAGCCAGAAGCAGGACCCACACGGACGCCTCTCCCCACCAGTGCTCTGCAACTCATGCCTACAGACTGCTGTGTGGCCAGGCCCCTGTTCCAGGAGCCTCCCATGAGAGAGGCCTGGCAAGCGGACCACTCCTGCTGACAGACGTGACAATTCTTTCACGTGATTGTATGAGATTAGGAAGCCAGAACGGTGGACCCTCCTCAGATCATCACAGGATGAGTTCCGGACTCTGGGGCGCCCATAATCTACCACCAAGCCCTGGGCTGGAGCTGCATGCGGGGACCTGTGCATCTCCCGTCTGCCACAGTGGGATGGAGTGACAGCAGGCATCCTTTACCCGGTGTGCCCTCGACACCGAGGGAGGTCGACAGGGGACCCAAGATGGTCCCTCCCCCTCTGCAGACTCCACATTATGTGTTAGGCAGTCCTTAGGCCATGGCAGGGCCCATCTCCTCCCAAGATTTTCAAGAATCCTGCTTCACAACACCAACAGGCCCTTTCTAATGGATGCGCTGATATCATGCTCTGCTGGGTCAGCCCTAAGCCCTGCCAAAGCAAGATGGGCATTCTCTGCATGAACGGCAATGTGGCTGGTCACCAGCATCAGGGGTTAACCCCACAAGTCCTACTGCATGAACTGAACCCTCTGCTATTTTTAACTCTAACTTAATGGAAGGGCTTTTTCAGGTGCAGCTTACAGATGTGGTCATATGACATCATTACGATATAATTCTCAGTTATTATAGACCAGGGAGAAGGGGTGGGGGAGGGATAAATTAGGAAATGGGGATTAACAGATACACACTACTACATACAAAACAGATAAACAACACAGACCTACCATACAGCACAGGGAACTATATTCAATATCTTGTAATAACCTATAATGCAAAAGATTCTGAATCTCATTACCATATAATTCTCAGTTAATTATTACAGACCAGGGGAAGGGGAAGGGGAAGGGGGAGGGATAAATTCGGAATTGGGGATTAACAGATACACAATACTATTGGGTTGTCCGAAAAGTTCGTTCGGGATTTTCCGTAGCCTCTGACGGCCGGGAAAATTCCAACAAACTTTTTGGCCAACCTAATATATATAAAATAGACAAACAACAAGGACCTACCATACAGCACAGGGAACTATATTCAATATCTTATAACAACTTATAATGGAAAAGAATCTAAAACTGAATCACTTTGCTGTACACCTGAAACACTGTAAATCAACTAGCCTTCAATTTAAAAATTTTAGTTAAATTCAATGGGAAAAACATTATTAGAGACCATTTTTGCTGAGGTTGGAGTCTTACTCCTCCAGGAGTCCAACTGGATGAAAAAACAAATACCTAGTGTGTTAAGGTATTTAATGAGGGAGTTTGAAACCAATACGATTAAAATAGCAAACTTTATTTAGCACTTTCTATGTTCCAGCCACTATGCTAAACACCTTACATGGATTATTATCTCATTTAATGTCTTCAGCAACCCTATGAGGAAGGTACTAACAAAATCTATTATAGAAAAGAAAAGTTTTCTTTCTTTTTTTTCTTTTCTTTCTTTACTCTTCTTTTAAGAGAAGTTGAGTGATTTGTCCAAGATCACACACTTAAGTGCCAAAGTCTAGATATGAACCCAAACAGCCTGAATTCATAATCATTACACTCTACCACCTCCTCATTACAATGCTCTACTGTCCCTGGCCCCTAGATTTAAGTCATCTCTCTCACCTGAGTCAAACCATCTCTTCTTGGCATCTGTTCTTCTTGGGTTGCTTTTGCGAAGAGAATCAGCAGTACCTAAAAGGTCCATTGTTTTACTGGACCCATCAAACAGAAGACTATTGGTCTATTGCTGGCATTCATACATTGCTATTACCACTCTCTCCCAAAACATCTTATATCAACTGTTCTATAAAACTATAATGCCCACATGGCTTGGATTTTCCAGAGTAATCTTGAGCTCAATATTGTGACCTATTTTCTAGATAAGCCATAAAAAGTTAGAGAAATTATAATATATTCACAACCATAATAGATTCCCCACTCTGTTTCTCAAATCCAAGAGTCTCAAATTCCTTTGTCATATTTCCTTTGTCAAAATCCTGTGGGTTCTGAAAACACGGCCCTGGCATCATGTTAATGGAGTTTTAGCCCACTTCTTACTCACGGCTGAGGCTATTTACATGTTAGCAAAGCCATTATGCCATGTGGTGTAATCACCACAGCTGAGTCAGAGCGGCTCCCAGCCACAAGCTCTGGTGTTTAATTAGCCTCCATACATCTACTGACTGCAGTCATCATCACCGAGCCAATTCTTATTCATATGGACTTCTGGTGGTAGTACGACAATTTTCCAGCAGCCTGACTCTCTCCCCTAGAGAACAGACAGCAGACTGTCATAAAGCACTGAAGCAAGTCCTTACCACTCCCCGTGTCGTGCTGCTGTGCCGGGCACCAAGCCCTGTATAAAGCTGGCCAGGTCACACAGAGGCCTAATAGGTGCCAGGAACACATGTGGTCAGGCATTCTGTTGGTCCTGGAATTTACAGACAGCACACACCCTCACCTACCCACCCATCCCATACACATGTGTTTGTACAACCCTCCTCTGTGTCATGTCCAAGAAACATGGAAAATATCCTCAGCCAAGAGCCATGGAGACCAGTGGTTCCAAATTACTGATTCTCAACTGAAGGCAGGTAGAAGGCAGCCATTTGTATCTTCTAACTAACTAAGCCCTCCAGGTAACCCCTTGGCCCTTGAGCCTTTAATTGACATCACCAGCTTCCTGAAAGCTGTCCCACCCTGTTGGATGGAGCACAGTGTTCATGACACAAGGGTCATTGTATGTGTGGCCTAGAGTACCAGCCTCTTTCATCCACTCTCCAATAACTCATGTATTTTGATAGATATGAAATTACTTAGCTCTTTGCTTTTGAAGTAAAAGGACGTTTATATTAAAATATTATCAGCACGTATTAAGGTATTAAATGAAAATCAAAGGCATTCTGTGTCGGAGTTAGAGGAAAAGACAGACAGGGTCCAAGTCCTCCAGAGCAAGAGCTAAAAGCCTGGGGAAGAGAGGCTGGAGGGCAGACAAATGGTCCGGGGAGACAACAGATTGAGGCAGGCATGACTTTATTTGGCCACCGCGGATCCATCACACAAGCTCAAGCAGCTCCATCTTCTACACACCAGTTGACCTGTATGGCCGCGTAGCAGAGCAAGACCGCTACAAGCTGTCAGCACTGAGATGGGAGTAATGAAGGCAAGACCAGGAGGTGAACAGTGTGGTCAGAAACTCAGAGAGCAATAGCAAGATGTTAAAGCAGAGGGAAGTTTGGGGCATGGCCGTGGTTAGACACCGAGAGAGTAAAGCAAGAGACGCTGAATCTAGTAAGGGCGTAAGAGTCAAACGGGCACATCTAAGCAGGAGCTGGGAGGACTGCAAGGTATTATGGAAAGGCAGTCGAAGTAAATTCCCACAGAGTCACTCTTGTGGGGGGTGGTCTCTCTCACTCCCCCATAAGCAACCATTTAAATGTGTTAACATGCCTCCTTCAACTTGTATATGTCCCTGGAAAATACATATTGCGGTTTTGTGTGCATGCATTTCTCATTGATATGAATGTTATTGTGCTACAGATCTCACTCCCTTTTTCTTAACTCTTCTCATGAGCACTCTGGGTTTAAGACCCTCCCGCGCTGCTGAGGGGGTATCCAGTCTCTGTTTCCAACCACTCTGCTTCTAGTCCACGGGGAGTACCTGCCACATTGTGCTCTGCGCTCCCCTGCTGACGCCAGACCAGACTTCCTCCGACCCCCCACCGCCTCGAAACAATGGGGCTGTGAGCACCCTCACACATGCCACTGGGGACCCGTGAGAGAATTTCTTCGGGGATGAAATTGCTGGGTCATATGGAAAATACATTCTTAATTTAACTAAATAGTGTGAGATGACTCTCCGGAATGGCTGCACACCCTATGCATCCAGCAGGACAAGGCAGTTCCACTGTCTGAAGTTTCTCTTTTGAAGGTCTGCAGCTCTGCCCCTTTCAATTCTTCTCCTTCTGTATCAGGCACCTAATATCAGTCAGACAGAAGCCCCAAACAAGAGGAGTTATCAACTTCTTCCCCAGGTGACCACATAAGTATCCTAAGAGACGATGCATGTTTGCCCGCAGCGATCTCATTCTTCCAGCTCCTCCCTAAATATTTCCTCTTTATGGTCAGGATGTCAAAGCTCGAAATAACCAAGGCATATTTCTAGACAATGTGTTTCTAGCCTGTCCCAAGGCCCTTGACCTACCGGCTCCAACTGCCAGCATCAATAGACACCCACAATAAAGTGGCTGTTCAAAAATCTATACCGCATCAACTATGGCTTTGTTAGTCCAATAAGACTCTATGCCAACACATCGTGCTTTATATTGGCGTTTCACTTAGTATATTTTATTGTCTTTCTTATAGTGAGTTATCTTCTCATGTCCTTATTCCGCCTTGGATATTTTCCTTTTATTATTCTACTTTCTTCTAATATATGTATACGTGTATATGAATCATTGCAGCATACATAGATTTGACTTGGCTTCTGCCGCCAAGACCTTAAGGCATAAAACTATGTCTCAAATCTCTAGTCCTGGGGCACATAGCTTTTCTCTTACTTCTTTTTTTTTTTTAATTCATTCATTTATTTATTTTTGGCTGTGTTGGGTCTTTGTTGCTGTGTGCGGCCTTTCTCTACTTGCGGCAAGCGGGGGCTACTCTTCGTTGCGGGGCGCGGGTTTCTCTTGTTGTGGAGCACGGGCTCTAGGTGCACGGGCTTCAGTAGTTGTGGCGCACAGGCTCAGGTGCTCCACAGCATGTGGGATCTTCCCGGACCAGGGCTCGAACCTGTGTCCCCTGCATTGGCAGGCAGATTCTTAACCACTGCGCCACCAGGGAAGCCCTCTTACCTCTTTTTATTGTACCTCTCTCTGATTGCATTCCAGCCTGCCTAAAAATGACCACCATCCTGCACAAAGGTGGAGAACCAGTGTTCTGCATTCCTTTTCATGTCTTTATTACAAATGAACTTGTTGCAGAAGCTTCTAGTTGTTCCCCAAGAGCCATTCTTCATGTTTTCATGGAAATGGAATTTTTGGCTAGCACGATAGCCCAGGTGAAGTCTGTACTTCCTAGCTTTCTAGTAGGTCGGTACGGCCCTGTGAAAAAATTATTACCAATGGGATGTGTATAACATCTAGGTCACATGCTTATAAGGAAGGTGCCTGTGTAACCCTTCCTTTTTGCCCTCCTCACATTGGCTGGAAAGGAGATGTGATGATGAGATCTGGGCACCATCTTAGATGATGAGATGACGCCATCTTGGATCATGAGGATGACAGAGAACCCACAGAGAAGGACCTTGGGTATCCAATGATTACTGAGCTACCCCCCAGAAGGCCTGGAAAACTTACCTAGCTGTTCCAATGGGAAAAACAAAGTTTTCTCTTGTGGAAGCCACTATGTTACATATTAACCTGACTAATACACATATATACCAGGGGCCAGATAATAAATATTTCAGATTTTGCAGACCATGCTATCTTTGTTGCAACTATTCACCTCTGCCTTCGTAGCACAAAAGCAGCCAGAGATAACTATGTGGCTATGTTCCAATAAAACTTTATAAAAATAGGCATTCTTTAATCAGACTTGGCCCACAGGCTACAGTTTGCCACCCCTGATATATAGTAGCATTTACATGTTTTTAGACTTTGTGTAAATAGCATCACACTGTATGTATCCTTCTGCTACTTGCTTTCTTTGCTCAACATTATGTTTTTGAGATTTATCCATGTTATATATGTAGATTTAGCTCGATCATTTCCATCACCGTGAACTAGCACACTGAATAAGTGTTTCACAATGTATTCATTCATTCTTCTGTTGATGTTCATTCAGGTTGTTTCTAATTATGTCATTCTCACAGTGTTACATTGCACATTCATGTAAATGCCCCCTAATGCATATGTGAGTTTCTCTAGAATTCACACCTGGGAATGAAATCACTGTATCTACAAGGTACGTGCATTTTCAGTTTTACTAGCTGTTCCCAAACTTTCTCTCCAAGACTGTACCAGTGAAACCTTCCATCAACATATGATGACTCCCCTTGCTCCACGTTCTTACCCATACTTGCTATTATGAGATTTCCTAAATTTTGTCAGTCTGAAATGTATCTCAGAAATCTATCTCACCGTGAATTTTAATTTGCATTTGCCGGTTTACTAATGAGGTTGAGCATTTTCTCATGTATTCACTGGTCATTTAGATGTCCTTTTAATAAAACTCTTCTCTGGTCATATCCTTTGTCTTTTTTTCTGCTACGTTATTTGTATTTTTCATATTGATTTGTAAAAGGCTTTCTCATATTCTGGTTACTAATTATTCATCTTTCATAAGCTCTACAAACATCTCTTCCAAGCCTGTAACTTGACTTTTTTGTGTGTGTGTGTGGTACGCGGGCCTCTCACTGCTGTGGCCTCTCCCGTTGCGGAGCACAGGCTCCGGACGCACAGGCTCAGTGGCCATGGCTCACGGGCCCAGCCGCTCCGCGGCATGTGGGATCTTCCCGGACCGGGGCACGAACCCGTGTCCCCT
>NC_041218.1:21342286-21344036 GCF_002837175.3 Physeter macrocephalus
CGTGTCCCCTGCATTGGCAGGCAGATTCTCAACCACTGCGCCACCAGGGAAGCCCCTGTAACTTGACTTTTAACTTGTATTTTGATACATGAGTATTTTTAGTTTTCATACAGTCAAATCTATCAGACTTCTCATTTTGTTTATGCTTTTGGCATTTTGTTTAAGAAACCCTTCCTACATCCAAGGTCATGAAGATATTTCCTTGTGACTCCCCCAATATTTTGAAGTTTTCCTTCTCTCATTTAGGTCTTTAAAGGTCCTGGAACCTATTTTAGTATAGGTTTGAAATGGAAATTGAAATTTTTTCCATTATGGATTACCAGGTTTCCCATTGCCATTTTTAAAATAGCCTATGCATTCCTAACAGACTTGCAGTGTACCTTGTCAAATATCAAATTCCCATATATTTGTGATTTTATTTCTGAGCTCTCTTTTCTGTTCCTTTGATCTCTTCGTCTTTTTCTGTTCCAAAACCAAACTGCCCTAAGCACTTGGGAAATTTTGTAATAAGCCTTGATTTCTGGTAAACTGATGTCCCCAACTCTTGTTCTTTTTCCTCAAAACTATCTTGTGTATTCCTGGTCCTTCCTTTGTTCTCCCAGATAAATTTTAGAATCAGCTTACCAGGTTCTATGAAAAAAAAGTTGTTGGAATTTTGCCTTAAATTGTATTCAATTTATGGATTCATCTAGAGATAACTGACATCTTTACAATAGTGAGACTTCCTAACCACTCTGTCTCTTGCACTCCCACAGCGTCCAATGATAATAATTTGGACAGATTTATGGCCAATTGAACTGCTGTAACCAAAGATTGCTAATTAATGGTTCCATGTCAAACCAGAGAAAAGTTTTCACTGCTTTGCTACAGGATTCTGTCCTTGGCCCTGTCCCTTCGAAAATATGTCAATCAATGATTCAGACGACACCAAGCTGGTGGGGAGAGCACACGCCATAGATGACATAATCAAAATTCAGCATGATCTCAAGCCTAGAATGCACGGCCCAAGCCAAGAAGATAACATTTAACAAGTATAAATGCACAGCCCAGCAGCAGTCTCTGAAATTCACTTGCATAAATGCAGAATGATTGCAGAGGGAATAGCGACCTGGCAGCGATTTATGTGAAAAGGATTTTGTGGCACAAGAGAGGCAGTTAGGTAGTCATTGGTCACAATCCTAATATGCGGCAATAATGTGATGCGGCCATTTAAAGAGCTAAAGCAAACATACTAAAGTAGAATATCCAGTTCATGTGAATCACGAGCTCCCTGTGCTCTGCTGTAATCTGATCACATTCACAGCACTTGCTTCAACTTTGGATGCCAAACCGCCATATCTCAGAGCATCTAAAGAAGGATCAACAAAATGGTGACACATGTGGAAAGCCTCCCATTCAAGATCTGGACAAAGAAGCATCTGTGCTATGATTGTTCTTGTGGTGAAGCAACAGAGTAAAAAGCTTCAGCTTTGGGCTTCCCTGGTGGCGCAGTGGTTGAGAATCTGCCTGCCAACGCAGGGGACACGGGTTTGAGCCCTGGTCTGGGAAGATCCCACATGCCGCGGAGCAACTAGGCCCGTGAGCCACAACTACTGAGCCTGCGCGTCTGGAGCCTGTGCTCCGCAACAAGAGAGGCCATGACAGTCAGAGGCCCACACACCGTGATGAAGAGTAGCCCCCGCTCGCCGCAACTAGAGAAAGCCCTCGCACAGAAACGAAGACCCAACACACCCAAAAATAAATAAATAAA
>NC_041218.1:21344103-21353322 GCF_002837175.3 Physeter macrocephalus
ACCCAACACACACAAAAATAAATAAATAAATAAATTTTTTTTAAAAAAATTATTTAAAAAAAAAAAAAAGCTTCTGCTTTCCAGCCTGTGTAGGAGAAAGCTCTAAACTCACCCTGAAGATATCCCCAACGGTGGAATGGTCAGGTGTGCAGGACATAGTGAGTTTTCTGCTGCTGCAGTCATACTAGCAGATACTTAGTGGCCATTTCCCAGGCAAGGTGTGGACAGGCCACCTGCACGGGGTGACTTTTCACTCCCTTACATGATCAGTGGCCAGGGCTTTAAACCTCTCTCTCTCCTTTCTGCCTAGTCCCAAGCAAGCTTCTTAAATCACAGATTTGGGGAAGAAACAATATACATGTAGGCAGTAGGAACATAGAGTAATTACAAAATCTGGTTTTTTTGCCCAGATTAGGAAAGATTTCATTACCTTTTTTACTTAAAAGAATGCATCTATGAAATATTTCAAACATACAAAAATCACAGGGAATGATAAGACAAATACCCATGTATCCACCACAGAGAATCAACAACTGCTAAACCTTTCCACATTGCTTGAGATTTTCAAAGAGAAGTAAAGCATGACAGGTATGGTTAAAGTTCTCACCCCTACCCTATCCCATTTCCTGTAAGAAACAAGTCTGAAATCGGAGTATATCTTTCTCCTCTATGTATCTGAGTCTTACAACACATGTTTCTTTAAAAGTATGTAGCATTATTTTATATGTTTTTTAAATTTATGGAAATAGCTTCATGCTATTTATAATATTCTGCAATTGCTTACTTAGGAGACCACCATGAACAAGGCTGAAACAGTCATCTGTTTCATATAGACACATCTCCTTGTCTACAGAGGACTGTCTCTAGAGGACACACGCACACCTTAGGAGTGGAATTGCTGGATCACAGAGTCTGCATATCTTAATTCTTCCTAGATACTGCCCATCAGCTGTAACCACCAGCATTGTAAGAGAGTTCCCATTATCCCACATTCTTGCTGATATTATCAAACTTTTTAATTTTTTGCTAAACTGAAGGATACGAAACGGCATCTCACTGTGGGGTTTTTTTGCTCTCTGGAAACTAGTAAGGTTGAACATTTTTCATATATTTACTGGCTATTCAGGATTCTTCATCTGTGAATTGCTTCCTCTTTATCCTTTGACCATTTTTAGTGGCTTATCTTTTTCTTACTGATTTGTGGAATTCTTCACGTACTGTTGTACCTCAGTATCCATGGGGGTTGGTTCCAGGACGCCGTGCAGATACCAAAACCCACACAGATGCTCAAGTCCCTTACATAAAATGGTGTAATATTTGCAATATAACCCACGCACATCCTCCTGTACACTTTAAATTATCACTAGATTACTTATAATACCGAATACAATGCAAATGCTATGTAAATAGTTGTAAATACAATGTAAATACTATGTAAATACTTGCTGATGCAAATTCAAGTTTTACTTTTTGGAACTTTCTGGAATTTTTTAAAAATATTTTTGATTTGCAGTCGGTTAAATCCAGGGATGTAGAGCCCACGGGTATGGAAGGCCAAGTATATTCTGGATCTTCGTCCTTGATGGGTTACATGCAGGGAAATATCTTCTCCCACTTATGACTCATTTTCTTTCTAGCTCAGCTCTGATTCTAGTCTCACTCCAAACTGAGCCATTCTTCCCAAGTCACCTGTAATGTCTGCTGTCACTTAGAACGCATGGTTTCACCAAGCCAGTCCTCTGGTGGTTGCCTGTTTTTATCTTTAGCATGAAGCTTGCAATTCTAGTAACTTCCGTAGGGAGCGCTTTTGTTTGTGGTGTAAGAATTCAAGGATTAGGCCATTGAGGAATTTTCCCCCAAAGCAACCAATTCTGATTCTTCAACACCAATTAGGTGTCCAACAATTCAATTCAATTCAATTCCGCCACCAACGACCTGGATTTAGCCTCAAACTTCACAGATTTAAGAGCTCTGTCCCAAAAGACTGCCCCCACTTCAGACGCTGACCCTTCTCTCTGTCTCTCACTCCTGGAAAATCGGGGCAAATTTAAATTGTTCACCACTCTTCCTCACCATTTGTTTGGGAATCACTGTCCTGAACCACAGGGTTCTGATGAATATATCTAGCCTGACCCTGATGCTGACATTTAGCGATGCTCAGTCCTAAGATGCAAAGCCAGGCCCAGGAAGGACAGGGGCCCCCTGGAAGTTATCTACTCTTCTGTTGTTGTGCTTTGGGTGCCTTGTGTAAGAGGCTGCTTTGTCATTTTTCATGGCTCTCCATATATGCTGTTTTTCATGTTATCCAGACATTTTTAAAAGGTCCATGCCATTAGAATATTATTCAGCCTTAAAAAGGAAGGGAATTCTGAATCCTGCTACAACATAGATGAACCCTGAGGACATTATGATAAGTGAAATAAGCCAGACACGGAAAGACAAACACTGTACATTTCCACTTATATGAAGTATCTAGAGTAGTTGGAGTCATAGAAACAGAGATTAGAATGGTGGTTGCCAAGGGCTTCGGGAGGGAGAAGTGGGGAGCTGTTGTTTAATGGGTACAGAGTTTCAGTTGTGCAAGATGAAAATGTTCTGCAAGATCAGTTGTACAACAATGTGAATGTACTTAACACTACTTAACTATACACTTAAAAAATGGTTAACATGGTAAATTTTATGTTACGTGTATTTTACATTTTTTTAAATAAAGGGTCCAGGGCTTCCCTGGTGGCGCAGTGGTTGAGAATCCGCCTGCCGATGCAGGGGACATGGGTTCGTGTCCCGGTCCAGGAAGATCCCACATGCCGCGGAGCGGCTGGGCCCGTGAGCCATGGCCGCTGAGCCTGTGCGTCCGGAGCCTGTGCTCCACAACGGGAGAGGCCACAGCAGTGAGAGGCCCGCGTACCACAAAAAAAATAAATAAATAAAAATAAATAAATAAATAAAGGGTCCATGTCATCTATTTCTTTTGTAGACTTCCGCAGTAATGCCTAGCACCAGGTACACGAATTGTACCCATTCTTCATCAAAACACTTTTATCAGTCATTGTAGACACTTCCACAGCCATTATCTTATTTCCTGTAATTTAATCCTCACAGTAACCTTGTGAGGTAAGTATTTTACCCCAAGAAATAGATAAGGAGGGAGGCTTATCAACATTAGGTGACTTGCCCATAGCTAACAGGAAGCAAACTGGGGGGGGAGGGACTTCCCTGGTGGCACAGTGGTTAAGAGTCCCCCTGCCAATGCAGGGGACATGGGTTCGAGCCCTGGTCCGGGGAGATCCCACATGCCACGGAGCAGCTAAGCCCATGCGCCACAACTACTGAGCCTGTGCTCTAGAGCCCGCAAGCCACAACTACTGAGCCCACGTGCCACAACTACTGAAACTCGCATGCCTAGAGCCTGTGCTCTGGAATGAGAGGCCACCGCAATGAGAAGACTGTGCACCGCAACGAAGAGCAGCCCCCGCTCGATGCAACTAAAGCCCGCGCACAGCACTGAAGACCCAACACGACCAAAAATAAATAAATAAATAAATAAAAATAAATTAAAAAAAAAAAAAAACTAGGGGGGAACCCAGGTCTCCAACTCCAACTGGGTATTATTTCCACAGTGGTACCTCAGTTTCCTTATTGACCTAGAGATCCAGAACTCAATTCCTCACACTCAGACTCCCAGGCAGTGTTCCAGAAGTTCCTCCAACATCAACAGCTGAGGATGCATATTCATATGTCAACCACGGCTCGGGATGTGACTGCTCGTGTGTGTGTGTGTGTGTGTGTGTGTGTGTGTGTGTGTGTGTGTGTGTGTGTGAATACCGCCAGAAAAGAAAATTACCACTTCATGTGCAGGGAGGGAACACCCCAAAACTCTCAAACACTAAAGAAAGTGCAATAGTTCTCAAACACAGGTGTGACCCAGTCAGAGGAGAAGCGGCCTCAGAATCTGCTGCCATGGGCAACATAACACAGTTGAATCCTGTGTCCTTGGCATATATGTGGCTCGCTGTCCTCACGCCTCACAGCCTGAAGTAGCTGAGCAAGGACCAGAGAGAGTTCTTCCTCAAGGAGCATCCATCCCCACCCTTTTAGCTCAGGATGGAGACAACTCTGAAGATAAAGCCCTGGAGCAGAGACCCCTCTAAGAAAGCAGAGGGGAGAGGTTGGAAGGCAAAAGGGAAATGGAGGCCGTGGGCCAACAGATCATGCTCGAATGGGCTGGAGTGCATGAGGCTCTGAACACTGGTGGAAGGGGTTCTTCTAAGGCAGACAATTCTGAGGGACGCCCTGAGCTCCTGCTGCTGACACAAGAAGGTCACTCAGTCACGCTTCTGGGGCTCAGGCAGGAAATTCTAAAATTTTTCATGAATGGTATCTATTTCAGCATCTTATTTTTCTCTAAACACATAGTATGACTCACTGCCCTCCCCCTTCTCCTGGGCTCTTTCCTCTCCACCTTCCTCGACTCTGATCCTATCTCCTGTCTGCTGTATCCTGGGAGGAAACCATGGAGGTAAACTGGAGAGGAGCAAGGAGATGAGCCCCATGAGATGACAGAAGAAGAAGGTTCCACCCATCCTGGAATCTTCTAGGCCTTCTCAGAGCCTGCCTTATATCGGAAAAAGTAAAGCAAAACCTCCATTTTTTCAATTTCCAGGAAAAACCCACAGTCTTCATATCCCATATCCCCATATCCCAATGCACATCCTCTTTTCTCTCACTCAACAGCGAAACATATGAAATCAGGAAAATATAACAAAACAGCAATGCTGGAATATTTCAATCAATAAGCAAATCTCTTTGAAGTCCCTAAGTCCATCCATGAGGTACTTACACTAAGCTTTGGTAGACAGGATTGATGCACAGGAAATATATCTCGTCCTTGTATCCATGCTATTAATGAGTTGTAACAGTCAGGATCCAATCAGTGACCTTAGGTAAGTCACATGATCTCTCTGAGCCTCAGGCTCCCCGTAAATAAAATTGGAGAGGGGGGTGGAGGTGGAGGAGAATACTCTCCTCCCTCCCAGCCTGCAAACGGTGAGCAGAAGCCCGCCTGGTGAGACCTGTGGTCCTTTGTGTTCAGGTGAGGGCCATGCAGGAAGGCCAGCCTCACTGCAGACGCACCTGGGGGCTGCAACTTGCCCCTCCTGTTTCGCTGCACTTTATTAAGGAGACCTCGACTGAACCCTCAAAAATGGCTGTTTAATGGCTATTATTCCATCCAGGGCAGAACGAGGAGGAGGGGGCCTTGTGATACATCATAAAGGGCCACCCGAAGCAGTATCAAGCTGCCTGCAAACCTACAGATGTGTCTGAGGCTAGTCTGCAGGGGGTCATTGTAATTCAGGTCAAACAGCTAGTCATTTCTGTTCATCTGCCAGATAAGACTCCTAGACAAGTCACGTTACCATGTTAGGCTCTGTTTTCTAGATGACAGAGGCATCAGAGTTCCTCACTCCTGGGGATGGAAGGGATGTTCCTGTGTTATTTAATCGTCCCCCCACCCCGCCCCCGCACCTGGCCTCTCAATGATCAGAATGGCTTGGGAACTGTAGGCCTCAGGCTTTCTACCTGATGGCATGTTTAGCAATGATCTAGATGAAAAGCTCCCCGCAAAAAGATATCAGTTTTTTACTTTACCTGGTATAAAAACAATAATGGCAGCTAACACTTATACAGCCTTTACCCTGTACCAGGCTTTCTTCTGTTCTTCGTTCCAGATATTAACTACGTAATCCTCACTCCAGCCTAAATGATGATTGCCCATTTCAGAGGGGAGGAAACTACTCCAGGATATTTATATTTTAGATTTTCAGAGAGGATTCTACGATCAAGAAGCCCATGAGATCTAAAGGAATAAGCAGCCAAGGGTGGAGTTCCAAGCTCCTTGCTGGGTACAAATGCTGATATATTTCAGGAGAGACGAATGGGGATGCTGAGGTGGGGTTATTCCCGAGCCCCTCCTGTATACTGTGCTGGCCAAAGCTAGCCCTGCCCACCCCGGCGTTTTAGGACTGCAGTGCTTATGCGAACATGGGTTCAAGGACATTTGTGTGCCCTGTGAGGGAACCAGCCCAAATGGCCCCAGAGTAAGGGCTGTCTACCTCTGAAGAGCTTGCTTCTAAGTCTGCACACTACCCACATGAACATAATTCTTCCTCCGGGTGAACTGGAACAGCTCTTTGGGTTTCCGTTGTTCTGGGCTCATTAAGCTAAAGCAGCTGCTACCACATGTGGGGTGGCAGTCTACAGTACATCTGGGGACCCAAGGTGTGTCTAAACAGGACAGTGTCAGAGACCAAGGGATTAATACAGCCCTGCGCTCTGTAGGCTGTGGACACAGCAAGATGTGGCTCTCAGCTGGAGATGCGCTGACAGCAGCCTGAGGGCTTCTGTTGCTGGTCTCTTTTTTTTTTTTTTAAGCTATAGCACCCAAGCACCCACTGCCTGCTGTCCAGACCCTGCCTGGCTGGCTGGCTGGCCGGCCGGTCCTGGGGATTGAAAGGGACTTGTTGGGACAGGAACAGGTACCAATCGTGATCACGGCCTTGGGAACACAGGTTCCCAAACTTACCAGGACTTCAAAAAATCACCCTGGTGTTTGTGTAAACAAACGTGCACTGCCAGATCCTATCCTCAGAGATCAGAATTCAGTAGGTCTGGAGCAGGGCCAAGGCATTTGCATGTTAACAAATATCCCAGGTGATTCTGATGCAGGCGGTCTGGGGACTCTGGAGGCAGCGTGTCGAGTGAACGAGAGGCCCCTCACTCCTCAAACGTGATCCGTGTACAAGCAGCATCTGCATCAATCCAAAAGCCCTGGCCCCACTCCTGTCCTAGCGAGTCCGTACCTCTGCTTTGGCTGATTCACAGGCACACTGCTGTTTGAGAAGCACAGCCCTGGAGCAGCGGTTCTCAAACGAGTGTGAGTCAGAATCACCTGCAGGGCCTGTTAAACGCAGATTGCTGGGCCTCCCCGCCATGGTTTCTACACTCATCTTAGCCAAAAGGCCGAGAAGGATCCCCCGCCCCCACGGTTTCTGATTCAGAAGGTCTGGGGTGGAGCACAGTAATTTGCATTTTTCCCAGTTTCCCAGGGGATGCTGATGGCTCGGGGAGCCACACTCTGAAAACCACTGCCCTAGCCTAGAGCAGTTTTTCTCAGCCTTGTTGCACACTGCCATCATCTGGAGACCTTTAAAAGCTACTGCTGCCTGGGTCCCACCCCCAGAAGCTCTGGTTTCACTGGGCTCGGGCCCTGCCCAGGCATCTGGACATTTAGTAGCTCTCTAGGTGACTTTAATTGGCAGACAAGGTTGAGAACCATGGTTCTGGAATCAGACAACCTGGATACAAATCCCACCTCCACCACTAACCAGCCGGTGACCCGAGAAAACTTACCCAGCCTCTTCCGTGGCCCACAGCCCGGCCCCCACTCGGTGGTCTGCCTGGAGACGAGCCTCATTTCTCTGCCCATGAACCCAGCGGATGGGGATGGCATGGACATTTAATGCACATGCTTCAAAGGGTATCAAACGAGACATCAGCAGGTGAATCTTTTTCCAGGTCCAGTTCATGAATACCTGGTGTCCTGCCTTCTACTTGTATATCCGCCTGTTTCTCTCGCCAAATTTTAGCTCTGCATATCAAGATAAAAGTGACCCCTGAGCAAGCGCTCACCATGTGGCAAGTGCCTTCAGTGTATCATCTCATTTAACTTAATCTTTACAACAGCCTTACAGGGTTGATACCATTATGTCCATTTTCCTGGCAAGAAAATTGAGGCTCAAAGAGGTCAAGTGACTTGCCCAAGCCAACATGTCTAGAAAGTGGAGTGTCAGAAAGTGAATTTCAGATAGTTAGACTCTAGGGTTGCCTCTGCTGCCCATTTACTACACTGTCTCCCCTCCCCAGGGGGTCTGCTTCTTCTCCACCTAGAAGCTTCTGCAAGAGATTGGGCCAGGGAGGTGGAGGTCACCCCCAAGGACACATCCTCCCCTCCCAGGTGAACCTGATGTTTTGAGTACTACCAGCATGCTTGAGACTTGAGTTGATTTACCATCATCACCGGCCCAGGGACACAGTCCCAGACACAAATAAGGTTGCATTTCCCAACAGATATAAATGGAATTTTTTTTAAGACATCAGAACAAAGCTGCTCTGCTAAGCCCTCCATGAAGGTGCAAATTGCTAAGCTGATCTGAATGTGTCACTGGTTTGCTTGGGCTCCATCAAAAGGTTTTGATACAAGAGTCAAGGAATAATAAATAAAAGCTTCTGATATGAGTTCTACTCATACTGGAGCTTGAGATGAACTCTTAGTTGTCTGTTATGGGAGCCAATTTCTGTTTTAAAATGGGGTTGGCAAGCAAGACAAGGACAAGACAGAAATGAACCAATAAAATCAAGAGCAGGAATTAATTAAGGACCTGGAATTTGCCGCAGAAGAGGGACAAAGGAAAGATGGTAATAGTGCTTCTCCTAAGAAAGACGAGTTGGATTTTTTTAAATATAAACGTTTCTGGAGAAATAATTTAATTCTGAGACCATCTCCACAAATCGACTGGGCTTATCTTTCTCCCATGGAGAGTAAAGACTGCCCTTTTTCTGGCCAGAGGGGAATCTCATTTCCCCTCTCCTTATCATTTATTAGAAATCAAAATATTGTTTCAAAATAGATGTGTTTAATATTTCAGACTATATAATGTGTCCAGAACAAAAGGGCAACATTGGTAGGCAGGTGACAGAGAGTAGAGAGGAGATGAAAAAGGATTCCGAATTGCATGACCAAAGATTTCTCTCCAATCTCTGCCACCTCATTCTATGAGGCTTGGCTCATTGGCCATCACCTTATTCTTGAACTTCCTTAATCCTGAAAATGGAAAAAATAACATGAGGATTTCCTTCCCTCAACAGTATAGATGTGGTCCCGCAACATTGATTTTTTTTTAACATCTTTATTGGAGTATAATTGCTTTACAATGGTGTGTTCGTTTCTGCTTTACAACAAAGTGAATCAGTTATACATATACATATGTTCCCATATCCCCTCCCTCTTGAGTCTCCCTCCCTCCCACCCTCCTCATCCCACCCCTCTAGGTGGTCACAAACCACGGAGCTGATCTCCCTGTGCCATGCGGCTGCTTCCCACTAGCTATCCACCCTACGTTTGGTAGTGTATATATGTCCATGCCACTCTCTCACTTCGTC
>NC_041218.1:21353820-21424381 GCF_002837175.3 Physeter macrocephalus
GTGTGAGATGATATCTCATTGTCGTTTTGATTTGCATTTCTCTAATGATTAATGATGTTGAGCATTCCTTCATGTGTTTGTTGGCAATCTGTATATCTTCTTTGGAGAAATGTCTATTTAGGTCTTCTGCCCATTTTTGGATTGGGTTGTTTGTTTTTTTGTTATTGAGCTGCACGAGTTGCTTGTGAATTTTGGAGATTAATCCTTTGTCAGAGCAACATTGATTTGTAACATTTCCTGCATAAAACAAATTTCCAATGACTCCAAATGATTTTGGTGGTATAGAAACCAAGATGTTTCCCACTGAAAACCCCACCCATAAAATAGGTTGAAAATTCTGACAACAAAAACTTATGACCTTGGTCATATCTATGAGCAGTATGGTCCACCTGAGTGGCTTATTTGTCCTTTGTGGCCTTGTCTGTATGTCAGAGGTCCCCTTGACCATCAGCTGACACCTTCCCTCACCTCCTCTCATATCTAAACATCTGACGGCACGTCCCCCTAGAGCAGCTCCCCCATTTGTTCTTTCTGGGTATTAAAAATGCCTGATGGAGCCACCCTCCAGTTTTGTGCTTCACAGGTACTGTCGCCACTGAACACCTGACGAGCCTCAGACCCTGCGATCAATGAAATGTCACTCCTCCATGTCAGCAACATGGCAAGTTTAAAACCCAGTGCATCAAGTTTACGTATAATGAGAGACACCTTCACTAACCCGTGTGACGGGATCAGCATGAGGAATAGTGACAAAGCAGCCAACTCAATTACCAGGCGTCCTTAGCGTGTGAAGTGCTATGTGAACGCTAAGTAATAATGTTATGGCTTCATCTGAAAACTGTGTGTGTCACCCAGGAGCGTCCGTAAGTCAGTAACATCATTTGCAATAAGTCATCATTAATTAACGCTAAATGACTAGACCCTGCCTGGGGAAGCAGCGTATTAAATTGACATCAGGATGTGAAGAGTTCATCATGGTTAATGTTACGAGAACACAAACTAAAGGACTTAATAGTGGATTAGAAGGTGTTCACGGGGCTTCCCTGGCGGTGCAGTGGTTAAGAATCCACCTGCCAATGCAGGGGACACGGGTTCAAGCCCTGGTCCGGGGAGATCCCACATGCTGCGGAGCAACTAAGCCCACGCGCCACAACTACTGAGCCTGCGCACCACAACTACTGAAGCCCATGCACCTAGAGCCTGTGCTCCGCAACAAGAGAAGCCACGGCAGCGAGAAGCCCGTGCACCGCAATGAAGAGCAGCCCCTGCTCGCCGCAACTAGAGAAAGCCCGCACAGCAACGAAGACCCAACACAGCCAAAAATAAAATTAATTAATTAAAAACAAAAAAGAAGGTGTTTACGTCCAAACACCTCAATGTGGGCTCCACAGCTGCTACGCACTAGCAAAGATATTGGCTTGTTGCTAAGGAGGAGGATGGGAGACTTGGAGACTTAAGAAGAAGCTCTATCAGCATGGGATCAAGGGGTATTTAAAGTGCTGAAAAAAAAGAGGAGAGGGAGAGAGCTCAGCCACCCTTCTCCTCATCCTTTCTGTCTTTCACACTGTTTCCACCAGAGCCTGGGAGAATGAGACAGAAACAATGAGCAAAGAGATGCAAGTGGCAAGTGTCACCTAGGGCAAGTGTCACCTGAGGAACAAGATCGGCATGGGTGTCAGGTGAAGGGAGGAGACGGGATATTCGGAAAACTCTTCAGGTGATTCAGTTTTGCCACCCTACATGCCTACTCTCCTCCCCTACCCCACCTACTGTCATACAGTGATCTTGCCATGTTTAGTATTGCTGCAAATTTTAAGGCAAAATGATCCTAACTAACGAAAATGTTTGAGGCACATGATCATAGCTGAACACTGCCATACCTAATATTATCACAAATCTATAGACACATTATCATAAAATAAAATGAAAGACTGTACACGACATGCATGCTGATTCTCCACACTTCAGCAGCCATAAGAGGGACGGCAAGAAAAGAGCTCCTGATCCGCACAGCAGGACGCTGCACACTGTGGCTGCAGCCTCGGGGTCCTCCCCTTAATCCCCCAAAGTGAAAGAACCCAGTGGCAAGTGCAGTTTATTCCCAAGTCTCTTTATTCAACCATAATATAAGTGTTTATTTAAAAAGAGGATCATTTCTTTTGCTACTACAAAACATGAGCATAAAGACAAAAATTACAAAGCCTTTGTTTGAGGTCTCTTGCTTTTCATGCATTCATTCACTCACAGGCGTTTGAAGGGCACTTTGCTAGCTTTCAAGATACACAAAGGAGAGAGACAAAAGGCTTGCCCTCAAGGCACTTGCATGCTAGAAGGACACAGAGCCTAGGGCACAAATAAGCAAACAGTAACAATGGAGGAGAAGAGGAATCAACAGGTTGTGCAGAGCAGGTAGGGGTGGAAGAGGCGAGCAAAGTGGCCAGGGATGGCCTCTCAGAGAAAGATACATGTGGGCTGCGGATCCCCTGGGGAGTCAAGGCCAAAATCATTCCAAGCAAAGGGAACAACCTACGAGGAAATGCAAAGGCACAAATCCTACTACACCCTGGAGGAGGAAGCCCTTTCTACCACCAGAAATGACTGGACCGGGGGGACTCCAGTCTAGGCAACAAGGGGAGCCAATCGGTTTCCTCTTCTAGGATAACCAGACTAAAGGAACTGCCCGCCCTGAACCTGATAACTCAAGTGTCAAGGCTGCCATCTGGGGACAGGCATCCAGAGACACAATCAGAGAAAGGGGTCTCTCTAGAGAGAAACAGTAGTAGGGAAATAAGTGCACAGAGACAGGGAGCCCCAGGGAACTGTGTGATCTCAGAGAGAGAGACAGAGAAAGATGTCTTTCCAGGACCCCGTTCCAGACCTTTGAGAAGTTCAGCCATGCTTGTGGGTCTTGAATTCTGTGAAGTACTCTCAATTCCTGTGAATAAAGTCCCTTTAATTTAAGACTGCGGGAGTGGGACTGTGGACAGGGCATCTGTGAACAAGAGACACTGAACGGTCCTGGGTGGAAGCGGGCTACCCTGCCCACTGTCTACAGCACTGCCAGGGTGACCGCACGCCCACTCGTGTCAGTCATTGTCACCAGAAGGAAGTCAGAGGACTGTTAGCAAAGGGATCGGATTAGGGACAGAGGGGCTGAGTTCACCAGGTCTTCACACCTACTCATCAGCTTTTTATAAAGATAGAATCTCTGAAGCACTTGCAGTTTCTCTGAAGAAAGACATGAGATAAATACAAGTTATTGTTAACAAAAGGGTCTCTCTTCTTTATCGTAAAGCCATCAGAAAGGAATTGCTTTTCCAGGCCACAAGGGAGCTGCAGTGCTATCTCATCAGGTAACCTTGAAAATCAGACACAATAGCTGTCCCTTTGCTCAGTTCTTTCTTCCCTTACCCACCACCCCTCCAAAAGCACACTTCTCCATTAATAGCCTTTTTCCTGTAATGAGACTGATAACACCTCATCCTCTGCAGACAGAGCAATCACGGCTGCCAGCTGGGCTGCACCCTGCCCTGCTGTCGGCTCAGAGCCCTGCCTGTCCCAGGCTGCTGCTGGATTCTGGGTGGGAGCACGTGTGGCAGAGAAAGTGAGATTTCTCAACTGTTCTTCCACAAGGACCAGCCTCCTGAGCTAAAGGTTACCTATAGCAGCTTAAGGAATTCTGCTTTTGAAAGCACAGAGGGAAAGTCCCTCCTGTGTCGTATTATTTCTTCACAATTCTTTCTGTGGGGACAGGACGTTGGTGTCAACAAAACTGTACTTAAGTATTTCAACTGTATATTGTCAACCTGGAGACCTACAGAGGGACACAGATAAAGAAGAAAACATCTGGTGTGAGGCAGAGGAGGGTGCCTAAGAGGAAGGCATTGGATACTTGGGCTTCATAGCTGAGGCCAAAGTTCAGGGAGCACGGAATGGAGACCTGAATTGAAGAGCCCAGCAAGCATGCTCTTGGTATTCAAGGATGCTTAGAGAAAACTCCACCCTGGGGGCTGCAGCAGCAAGAAACTATCCTCTTGGGAGGGACATATTCTCTGACTGTCGACCTGCTCCCCAGTAGGAGAACCTCCTAATAGTTCTGTGGAATCTATTGGGAAACACGGGATTTTGAGGAGTCTTGGTTCAAGGAGACCTGCAGAGACACCCTCCCTGTGAAATCGTTTCAGGGAGTGGCTGGGCCACCTGAATGCTCTCTGGATCTCTAAGCCTAATCATGCCCGCAGTGAGACTCTGTGATGTAACAGTCTCCTGTGTCTGACTTTTCATCCCATGGATATTCCAGAAGACTGAGATATTCCTGAGGATATTCCTCTGGTCCACAGCAGCCATATGGGGCACCAGCCATAGGGGCTTGGCGTCCACGGCACATACTCAGGTTCATTGCCATTTGGAGTTGAGAAGGCCACCTGGATTCTCCAAGTGCAACCCTCTACACATCCTAGATATAACAGCACAGGTTGAAACATCTGGCTGTCACCTGTGGTTCTCCACAACGGAGTCCTCCCTGTTTGCATTTTACACAGTTAGGCTATCGCTGTTAGAACCTAACTTCTGCCCAGCTGGCCACATGGGAGACATGGCACTACTGAACTTGAACTTGCCCACCATACTGGAGGAAGCTTGGCCTAAACAAGTTCTCCAGAAGAGCTCCTTGGGTCACACCACCTCTTACAATTTGTTTTGAGGTGAGTCTGGGTTCTGTGCTTCAAAAACAGCATTATTTAGGAGACCATGTACATATCTATTACCTACTGTTGCCAAATTACCCCCAAACCGCATGGCTTAAAACAGTATCTCACAGCGTGTGGGTGTCAGGCATCCAGGCATGGCTTCGCTGGGTGTTTCTGCCTCAAAGTGTCACACAGGTTACAGTCAAGGTGTCACCAGGGCTGCGGCATCTCAAGGCTCAGCCAGGGAGTATCCCCAGCTTCCCAAGTTGACTCATGTGGTTGGTGGCAAGGCTCATTTCCTCCAGACGGTTGGATAGATGCCTCAGTTCCTTGTTGGCTATTGGCCAGAGGCCGCCCCTAATTTTGAGGCAGGAGCTAGATGGGCCCCGGGCTGAACAGCTGGAGTTTGCCCCTGTGGACAGATACTCCAAGATGAAGAGGAGGAGGAGCAAAGCCCTTTCCAGATAACAGACTACATATTTCTCATTCTCGAGGTCAAGGAGAACTTCCCAACTGTACATGCACAGAAAGGCTACTTGGAGGTCAAAAAGGGAGTGATGTCAACCTACCCACAGGCCTCTTTGCTAGAATTCATCTTGGCTAAGAGATGTGCACGCACACAAGAGAGTACCCTGAGATAAACCAAATACGGACTCAGGACCAGGCAAAGCAAGATGATTGGCCAAAGGAAACCTGGAAGAAATGCCCCATATAAGTGATTCAAACTACCACAAGGGTGCGACTCTCTCTCTCTGAGTCCACCCATGTGCCTATCCACACGTATTCTTTTTCCCTCCTAGTAAACATTTTACTTGCTTCACTACTTTCTATCTTTGTGGGAATTCATTTCTGCAAAGCCGTATGGGCCAGGGCCTTGTCACTAGCCATTGGTCCCTGGTGGTCTAGTGGCTAGGATTCAGCACTCTCACTGCTGTAGCCTGACTTCAGTCTCTGGCCGGGAACCAAAATCCTGCTTCAAGCCGCTTCAGGCCGAGGCCACCCGAGATCAGTTTCTTGCCAACGGGGCCCCCACCAGAGGGCCGCTCACAACATAGCAGTATTTCCATCAGAGCAAGCAAATGACAGCCTCGGAGAGGATTCAGGAGATGGAAACCACAGCCTTTGGTAACCTGACTCAGAAGTGACATCCTATTAGTTGTGTTGTAGCCTGTTCATTAGAAGTGAATTGCTAAGTCCCTCCATGCTCGAGGGGAGGGGATTCACAACAACATGAATCGTGGGAGATAGGGATCATTATGGGGCCACGATGGAGGGGGTTTACCACGGACCACCTTACGTTATACCATCTTCACTTACACGTCTCAGTTATGGGGACTGGCCAAAAAAAAGAAACAAAAATACCTTTGATCAGATTCTGTCTATCTTTGAAGTATGCAGCCACCTCCACTAAGCTTGTGCTCAAGGGGTAGGTAGGCCCTGGTGGCCATGTCTGTATACTTGACCTCCCTTCACACCACGTCTGCTAGGAAATCTGACCAAAGCTGGGCCAATCAGATTCCTCTCCAGGGAATGAGTCATTCAGATACAGGACGAAGTTAAACCGAATGGTCAGGCAGAAGTAAGGCCAGAGCCGGCAGGATGTACTGAACAAAGCCACACTCAGACTGCAGTTACAAGAGGGTGGAGACCAGGCATGAGCGGGAGGCGGCCTGCAGAGAGGCCAGAGAGGCACATGCGCAGATAGGCCAGGGCAGAGGTCATGAGGCCCAAGGCACAGACACAAGCAGGGAGACTGCCTCAAGCCTGGCCTCCTTTTATTGCTTCCTATTTATTCAGTCCCTACGGTGTACCCCGTCCACCCTCTCCTGGGCCAGCCCGAGTGGGTTTTGTTTCTGAGCAAATCAATATGTGCCTCAGCCAAGTCCTCACCAGTCTGTTGCTTCTTCTGGAAAATGGTTAATATCATCAGTTCAGCCTCATCCCAGAAACTGACCTTTGAGATATGAAATTGTGTGCAGACTCCAAGCAAAACACATTTTTGTTCAAAGCACAGATGTGATTCGATTCATTTCCATAGGCCTGTATTGAGATGGGGGTTAGAGTTGTCTGTGGGAATTAAGGGGGAAACGTAATTACAGGAATGGGAATTTGACTTCTCCATCAAACTGCACCGGGGTCATGAAACTAGAATTAGAGAGCCATTGCACTTAGCCCTCAGCGCTCACAGTACTTTATCATGTAAAAATATGCCACGTGCTTATACAAATGTGCATCTGTGTGCTCACATACGTACCTGGCCACAAACACACTTTATAAACTAGGAAATGATTCCCAAGCACATAGCAACCTCTCTTCACTTTTTGTGATATATCACAAGACAAGGTGCACCCCTTGAGTCAACTCCCATATGGATTTGCTTTCCAGAGCACATTTTCGAAGAATTCAACCGTCTGTCAATACAGAAACCAACTCAGAGAGTAGTTTACAGGACTCCCCCAGGCAATGCACGTAAATATTGCAAACAGCAAGCTTATACTGCCAACTCACTGCAGAAACCCAGAAGAGTAAGATTTTACACATTCTCTTCCCAAAGGAAATCAGACTGAAAACAGAGTGTTAGTAGCTGCTATGGTACTGCACCCCTCCATAGATGTAGCCTGAAGAAATGTCTTTTATTTTTTTCATACAAATCGTGAGTTTTTTTTTTAACTCCAAAGATAATATGTGCTCACTGTGGGGAATTTTGAAATTCCAAAAAGTACAGAAGAGAAAATAAAGCCGCTTACCACCAAGAGACAGCTGAGCTTTCTTTTTATATATTTCCTTCTAGTCTTTTTTTATACATATATGGAAATATACATATTTGAATAATATTTTTGTTTTGCTTTTTTTTTTTCCACCTAGTATCATATTGCATGAGAGGCATGCTAACAGGTACAAGATTCCTTTTGGTGAGATAAAAATATTCTAAAATTAGATTATGTTGATGGTTCCACAAATCTCTAAATATACTAAAAAACACTGAACTATATACTTTAAACAGGTGAACATCATGGTATGTAAACTACGTGTCAATAAAGCTGTCTTTTTTTGTTGTTGTTGTTGTTGTTTTTGTTTTTTTGTGGTATGCGGGCCTTCCTCTGTTGTGGCCTCTCCCGTCGCGGAGCACAGGCTCCGGACGCGCAGGCTCAGCGGCCATGGCTCACGGGCCCAGCCGCTCCGCGGCATGTGGGATCCTCCCATACCGGGGCGCGAACCCGGTTCCCCTGCATCGGCAGGCGGACGCGCAACCACTGCGCCACCAGGGAAGCCCTAAAGCTGTCTTTTAAAAGCCCATAATGAGTTACCACTACATACCTATTAGAATGGCTAGTATTAAAAACAAAAAATAAATGAACTTTTTTAAACCCTGAAAATTCCAAGGATGTGGCATAACTGCAATTCTCGTGGGACTGTAAATGGTGCAGCCACTTTGGAAAAGAGTTTGACAGTTTCTTGCAAAGTTAAATGTGTACCTACCATAAGACCTGACAATCCTACTCCTAGGTATTTCCCGAAGAACTGACAGCACACGGCCACACAAAAACCTGTACACAAATGTTCATAACAGCTTCATTCATTTTAACCCCAAACCAGCAAGAACACAAAAGTCCATCAATAGGAGGATGGATAAACAAATCTGAAATGCTTACTCAATAGAATACTTTGTAGCAATGCAAAAGAGCTACCAAAAGCAGCAAGAGCACAGAGGAATCTCAAAACCATTATACTGAGTGAAAGAAGCTCTACAGAAAAGACAAAATACTGGATTGTTCCATGTATATGAAATTCTAGAAAAAGGAAATCTAATCTATCATGACAGAAAACAGATCAGAGGTTGCCTGGGCCTAAGAATAAGGAAAAGCAATGGAGGGCAAAGAAGCATGAGGGCATTTGGGGGAGTAATGGAAATATTCTGCATCACGACTGTGGTGGTGGTTACATGACTGTACACGTTTTTCCAAACTCATCAAATTGTACACTTAACATCGTTAAATTTTATTTTTAAAATGAAATTTAAAAAAAAAAAAGAAAACTCATCAAACTATACACTTAAAATAAGTGCACTTTTTTCTATGTAAATTGTACCTCAATAAAGTTGAGCGGTTTTTCTTTGTTTTTTTTTTTTGGCTGTGCCGGATGTGGGATCTTAGTTCCCCGACCAGGGATGGAACCCACACGCCCTGCACTGACCTCCAGGGAAGTCCCAAAGTTGAGTTTTTAAAATGGAAAAAAAATGTATTGTGCTCATTTTCATGGGTGATTAAGTACTTTTCAAAAGTACCTTAGTTCTAGTATTATGCAGCGATACTATTTGATGTTATAGACGTGCCACAACTCAATTAGCCAGCCCACTGTAGCTGAATACTTCAGTTATTTTCTTTTCTTTTTGCCACTGAAAAGAACATCAAACATCGGTGTGCATGAAACTTTGTCTATGTTTTAGATTCCTAGAGAAGGAACGATTGGGTCAAAGAGTAGGAATATTTTCAATGCATTTGGAAGAACGTCTTCTTAAATTTGATTCCCTTAACTGTCGGGGTAGGAAGTCAGAGATGCAGAGGTTGATCACTTTTTCTACAGCTCCTCTAGCAGTGAAGAGAACTCTACATGGATTCCCAGTGAAAGGAGCATGGGGCTAAAGAGGCCACGGGTCTTTGTCCTGGTCCGGTCATTTGATGTGTAACCTTGAGTCATCTTCCCTCTTTGGATACTGTTGATTTAATCTCCAAAGTGAGTGTCGTGACTTATGGTAGGTAAATATTTCCTAAACAAAGCAAAAAGCACTAACCATAAAATAAATAATTAGTAATTGAAAATAAAAACTTGTGTTCAGGAAAAGACATTATTAAAAGAAAAGACAAACCACAGACTGGAAAAGGTACTCACAAAACATATATTCAACTAAGGACTTGTATCTAGACTTCCTAAAAGCCAAGAAGAAAACAAGTGGACAGAAGACGTGAACATGCACTTCACACACACACACACACACGGATACATAAATATTCAAATAGCAAATCATGCAGATGAAAATGTGCTCAATACTGTTAGTCATATGGGAAATGCAAATTAACACCACACTAGATACCACTATATATCTAATAAAATGGGTAAAATTAAAAAGACTGACGACACCAATGTTTATGAGGAGGTGGAGCTACTAGCGCTCTTTTCCATTGCTGGGGGGAGTGTAAAATGGTACAATCACTTCGGAAAGCCAGAAGTACCTGCTACAATTAAACATCTATACCCTTGAACTCAGCAATCCTACTCCTAAATATGCATTTACTCTAGAGAAATCAGTAAATATGTCACTACAATGCATGTACAAGAAATTTCATAGCAGTTTGATTTCTAATAGCCAAAAACTTGAGAAACCCAAATGTCCATCAACAGGATAACAGATCAATTGAGGCATACCTATATAATAGAATACTACACAGCAAGAAAAAACAAACTTCTGCTTAGTGCAATAACATGGGTAAAGCTCTCAGACACAATGCCAACTGAAAGAAGCCAGACTCCAAAGGACACGTATCGACTGACAGGATTTGTAGAAAGTCCAACAGGCAAAACTAATCTCTGGTAGTAAAGTCAGAACACTGGTTACTTCTGGTATGGATGGTGATGGTATGGACTAAGCAGGGGCGCAAGGGAACCTTCTGCGGTCAGGATATGTTCTGTGTCCTACTCCCGGTGGTTGTTACAAAGGTGTAGACATGTATAAAACTTCATTGAGCTGTCTACCTAAGGTGTGTGCACTTTCCTATGAGCATGCTATAAGCTCCATAAAAATAAATGAATGCAAATTAAATAAAATGAAAGCATTGGACTAGATGACAGGTAAGGTTTTTCCAACCTTGTAGGGTCTCTTCACACCCTAATCTCTTTCCCTCTTTCCTTCTATTTCCCTCTTTCCCAAACTCCCCTATTCTAAAAGCTTCATCACTCCACCTGCTGAGCCCATGTGTTTGCATTTCTCTAGCAGAGCTCGGGGAAGTTCATTCCCTCTGGATGGGTGTGTCCTGTGCCTCACCCACACCACAACTTAGCCAAAACGAAAACTTAGCCTCGTCCTCCTCCTCAGCCCTCACCAGAGTGGGTGTCAAGCTCCCTGGCTCACACTATGCCCCCTTCTCCGGGAACAGCCCTAACATTCAGGGCTGGGCCACCAGAGAGCAAGTCTGTAAGCCATAAATCGAACCCCAGCCCACAGCTCCTGGCCCAGGAGGACGCACCTCTGCCAAGCTGGGCCAGATCCTCTCTTCTGTGGTTTAAAATCTGCACTAACAGGGCTTCCCTGGTGGCGCGGTGGTTAAGAATCCGCCTGCCAATGCAAGGGACAAAGGTTCGAGCCCTGGTCCGGGAAGATCCCACATGCCGCGGAGCAACTAAGCCTGTGCGCCACAACTACTGAGCCCGCATGCCACAACTACTGAAGCCTGCGTGCCTAGAGCCCGTGCTCCACAACAAGAGAAGCCACTGCAATGAGAAGCCCGCACACCGCAACAAAGAATAGCCCCCACTCACCGCAACTAGAGAAAGCCTGCTCACAGCAACAAAGACCCAACGCTGCCATAAATAAAGAAATAAATAAAATCTGCACTGACAGCCTAGAGGTTGCTGAGGCATTGAAGACAATGTCACAAAAGAAAGGTCCAAAAATTCTTTTCACCGATGTGTCAGAAGCTTCCCTCGGTTGTCCTCTTGCGAATGCAGCTCTTCCTGGTGGTTTGAAGGATTCCTACTCTATATTCTTGCATTAAATGTCCTTTTTTACTTCAACTAGCTAGTGTCAGTTTCTGTTGCTTGCAATCCAAAGAATTTAACTATGTACCCTCCCCAAAGCCAACCCTTGTCCTCAGGATTTACTGATGACTTTGCCTTCCTCCTGTTTACCTAGCTGTCAACTTGATTTCCCTCTGTTTCCATTGAATCCTATCTGACCCAACCTGAAACCTTTCTCAATTGGTCCTCTCCTTTCCAGGCCTCAAGACTGATGCCTCCATTCAGGCCCCTGTCGTTGCTAATCTGAGCTAGTCTGAAACACGCTCCTCTCTGCTCACCCTGCAATCCCTGACCTCTCCGATGCATCGCTCACAGTTCTGTTAGAGGGAGCTTCCTGAAGCCCAGCTCTGACCATGCCATTTCCTGTTCATCAACCTTGCCAGCTCCCCATCATATACTAGAGAGCACGCGTGTAGGCTCCTTAGTGTGTGGCACAAGCTCTCCACAACGGCCGCCCCAACTTGCCTTTCTAGTCTCATCTCAGGCTCTGTTATTCCTCCCAAGCCCTATGTGCCACCTTCCAATTGAACTAGACACTCACATACTCCCAACATGCAAATTCACACCTCTGGACCTTTGCTAACTCCATTCCCTTAGTTTCAATGTCCTACTGCACCCTTCCTACCCTCACATGCCCTGTGATGGTTGAAACCCCACCCCTTCTTTGAGGCCCAGATAAAACGCAGCGTGTATATGAAGCGTGCCCTTCGTAGACGTCACCATCCAAAGGGCTTTATTCATTCCTCTGTTGTGAGTGTGTAATTCCTGACTTGGAGTGACAGCAATTTGCATCTGTGTCTGTCTGTCCCCTCCAGGAGACTTGCTTCTCGTGAGCAGGGACCAGACCTGTTTCCTACTGTAACTCTCCTGCCCACCACAGCCCCTGGCATGGAGTCAGTGCTCAGTAAAGGGGTGTGGAATTGAATTTTCTGAACCTGTGGTGAAAAACAAATGAAAATGGGAGAGGAGGGATATGGGCAGAGGTGTAGGGGACACAGCAACCTGAGAGAATGAAACAACAGGAGCAGAGGGAGAAAATCCTTCGGAAATGGATCTCTCCTCCAGGACAATTTTATGATCACAGGGGACTAATGCTGCCCAACTCATCTAGCTCCACGCTGACACGGGTACTAACGGGAGATGAGACAAGGTACAGATGCCAAAGCTGAAAACAAAAGCACAGAAGAGAGGCAAGGGGGCTCCTGTTTCCCCAAGCCTGCCTCAGAAACACCAAGGCCCTGAGGCTAGAAGCACCACTTCAGCTGCTACCTGTCCTGAGGGATTGGTTTGCTCTCCTACGCCCAATGGCATATCAACCAGCTCTTTTAAAAATCGGCAGGATAAAGCAGAAAGAAATCTTTCCACGGTGTTGCTACCCCTGGCAGAAAAAAGATGGAGATAAAAGAAAGAAGAATGGGATGGTAAAGCTAATCTGAATCTCGATAAAATGCCCACGAGGCCTAAGACTTCCAGGTGATGAAGAGTCAGCAAGCACAGTACCAGTCTCCCTGGGAAAGGGGTTACAAAGGGAGAATTAAGAGGGGAGGGAATCGAATGGCTTTTTATAGCCCCTCGTATCTCTTCTGACAGCAACCCTCACGGATTCCATGTGCCAGGACGCTGGGAAGATGAATGGATTTGTCTTTTCATTAAATACCATTACCCGGAGCACTGGGGAAAATAAAGAAGGGGTTGCAGACTCACATCCCACCTTCTATCTCTTTTCTTCTAATTAAGGAAAAACTACCAAAACAACTCCCCCATGTCCTCCCCAACCCATCCCCGCTACCTTCAACACACATAACCTCAGGTGAAATAGGGAGCCCACGGAGCTACAAAGTTTGCCTCCCAGTACCAATGCCCAGCACATAGCTGGTCCTGAGGAGTTGAAGTTCAAATCCAGCAAATCAGCATGGTCAGGTCTACACTAGGTCAATAACATACTTCAAGATCCATTAAGTCCCTTTTAGGAGCCTGTTATCTTTACAGCCCAATAGCACTTTCCGTTAAGACAAATTGCAAGGGTTCCACTTTGCCACAGGTGCAAATGATTCTGCTTGTTGAGGGGACTCTCAGTTACTTGAGTGATCTGAGCCATCCACATGCATCACAACAAAGGAAGAAAAACAAATACCATCAGTGGTCCCACCTCCAGCAGGGTTCATGATCCGAGTCTCCCAGACCAGTGGTTCTCAGCCTCAGCTACACTATCAAATTACCTGAGAAGCTAAAAAAAACACTGGCACCTGAGCAAAAAATAATTGGAAAAGAAAATGATTTTAAAAGATTATTTACAGTAGCTTAAACAAAAAACACCTAAGGATAAATTTAAAATATGTGCGAGATCTGTACATTGAAAACTAAAAATTTCTCACTGCTGTGAGAAATGTAGAAATATCTCATGTCAGTTAATGGAAGTAATATGTGAATTTAGCAAGGTCATAAAATATAAGGTTAATATAAAAAATCAATTGTATTCTTTTATATTAGAAGCAATCAACTAGAAAATGAAATTTTAAAATAATCCCATGTAAAAAATAAAAATTAAAAAAAAATCCCATGTAAATAGCATCAAAAACATAAAATACTAGGAATAAAGGAATAAATCTAGTAAAAGTCATCTAAGCCACCCCCCCCAACTGAAAATTACAAAACATTGCAAAATAAATTAAATAAGACCTAAATAAATGGAGATGACCCATACTCAGTTTGGAACACTCAATGTTGTTTAAGATATCAATTCTCCCCAAACTAGTCTGTAGCATCAATGCAATCTCAATGAAAATCCCAGCAGGCTTATTTTGTGGAAATTGTCAAGCTGATCCTAAAATTCATATGGAAATGCAAAGGATATAAAATAGCCCAAACAATTTTGAAAAAGAAGAATAGGGCTTCCCTGGTGGCGCAGCAGTTGAGAGTCCACCTGCCAATGCAGGGGACACGGGTTTGTGCCCCGGTCCGGGAAGATCCCACATGCCGCGGAGGAGCTAGGCCCGTGAGCCATGGCCGCTGAGCCTGCATGTCCGGAGCCTGTGGTCCGCAATGGGAGAGGCCACAACAGTGAGAGGCCCGCGTACCGCAAAAAAAAAAAAAAAAAAAAAAAAAAAAAATTTGAAAAGAATAAACTTAGAGGTTTTATGCTGACTGATTTCAATATTTCCCATAAGGCTACAATAATCAAAGCAATGTTTATTAGTTTAAGTATAGATAAATAGATCAGTGGACCAGGAAAGTAAATCCAGAAACAGACCCAGATATATCTGGTCAATTGATTTTTTTTTTTACAAAGGTAACAACATAATTTAATAGAGAAAGGATAGTCTTTTCATAAATGGCTTGGGACAATTGGATATCCATAGAAAAAATAAATAAACCTTGACTTGTCCCTCACACCATACACAACCTTGACTTGAAAAGTTAAACTATAAAACATCTAGAAGAAAATATAGGTTAAAACCTTTATGGTTTGGGATAGGCAAAGATTCCTTAGGACACAAAAAGCATGAATCTCAAAAGAAAAAACTGGCAAATTAAACATTATCAAGGTTTTTAACTTCTGCTCTTCGACACTGTTAAGAAAATAACAAGGCAAGCCACAGGAGAAAATATTTGGGGTGTGTGTGTGTGTGTGTGTGTGTGTGTGTGTGTGTGTGTGTGTGTGTGTGTGTGTGTGTGTGTGTGTGTGTGTGTGTGTGTGTGTGTGTGTGTGTGTACGTGTAAATAGAAATATATACCAGACATGAAAAGAACTCCTGGTACTCAATAATACCAAAACAATTCCATTAAAAGAAAGACATGCCACAAAAGAAGATATATAAATAAGCAATAAGCATATTAAAAGATGCTCAATATCATTAGTCATCAGAGAAATGCAAATTAAACCCAAAATGTGCTACCACCCCACACCCACTAGAATGGCTAAAATTTTAAAAGCCTGAAAACATAAACTATTGGCAAGAATGTAGAGTACTCTCAGACACTGCAGGTGACAATGTAAAATGAATTAACTACTCTGGAAAATAGTTAGGTAGTTTCTTATCAAGTTAAACTTGTATTTTATTATATCACCTGTCAATTCCATTCCAAAATACCCAAGAAAACTGAAAATCAATGTTCCCACAAGGTCTAAACAAATGTTGATAGGAGTATATTCATAATAGCTAAAAACTGGGGAAAACCCCAAATGGCCAACAACAGGTAACTAGCAAACACATCCATACAATGAATACTACTCATCAAGGAGGAATGAACACAGTGAATCTCAAAAACATTTTGCTATACAAAAGAAGACAAAGTAAGATTTCATTTACATGGAATTCTAACAAAGGCAAAACCACTCTAAGTGATAGAAAATGGATCAGAGGTTTCCTGGGAGAGGAAGAAGGCGGCCCGGCTGCAAAGGGGCATGACTGAATTTTCTGGGGTGATGGAAACGTTCTATCTTGACCATAGTGGTGATGCTTTCACGAGTATATATATTCATCAAAAGCCATCAAATCATATGCTTAAAAGGATACATTATATTGTATGTAAATTATACCTCAATGAATTAGATTTTTTTTTAAAATATTGATATGTGAGTCCCGGTACCATAGATATTAATTGGTCTGAAATGTGTCCTGGGCATCAAGATTTCTGAAACTTTCCCCCAAAGATTCCAAAGTATAGACAAAGTTGAGAACCACCATTCTGTGGGCTAAGGAGAAAAATGAATGACCTAGTGTTCTGGGACTTAGTATGAGCCAACATTGGCTGGAAGTCACAGACTACCTGCCACTGTCACAGGCCACTACCAGAGGACCTGTGGCTCCCTTTGGTTTACTGCTGGATAACACAACACTCTCTGCAGAGCCAGGTCGTGCAGTGGCATGGATCCATGGCAGATACTGCCTTCAAAAACCCCTTGTCTTGACTAAGAAGGCACCCAGGCAAGCATCATTCCAGGTATTGGCTAGCAGTGTACGTGCAGGCATTAACACTGGGCTCCCAGTATGACACCAAACACAGACCGACAAGAAAACATTGGGAGGGCCTCTCAAGTAATGTACACTGGGGTTCCCTCCTCTCTGACCTGGCAGACAAAGGAAAAAGGACTCCCAGAAGAAACGAGTGTTCTGAGTGTTGTATTCAGGTCAACAGTCAGAGGCCAAGCTGGAATCTCCAGGCTGGAGCTCACAGAAGAGGCTTTCCCATGCCTCACTTTGCCATCTCTAAAATTAATAGAAATGTCAGTGGCAAATTCTGGATATTTTGTTTGTAAACGATCAGTGGCATCTCTAAGGAGGATGACTCTTTTCTCTGGTGCAGTGGAGACCATCTCAGACCAGAGCCATGGAACTCAGAATGAATCCTTTCTCTCCCTGCTCCCTGCAGCATTACAATTTACCCACCTGTTGACAAAGCCAGAGCTTTTCACCTGCCCACCACTCTCTCTGGAACCATCCAGGTTTGCAGTGGGTCACTTGAGACACTTTAGCCCAATGTCCCACCCTGTATCCCCAAAATGAGCCACCTGTCACTCAGGATGCTCGAGTTAGAATTGGCTTTCTGACTCTGACTCCCATTAAAAAAAAAAGTCACCAGGTTGGTAAAACCAGATGCTGAGTTTCAATACCAGCGAAGGAGTGAGCACTATGAAGAAGATACAAAAATGAATACAGGGCTTCCCTGGTGGCGCAGTGGTTGAGAGTCCGCCTGCCGATGCAGGGGACACGGGTTCGTGCCCCGGTCCGGGAAAGCGGCTGGGCCCGTGAGCCATGGCCGCTGAGCCTGCGCGTCCGGAGCCTGTGCTCCGCAACGGGAGAGGCCACAGCAGTGAGAGGCCCGCATACCACAAAAAAAAAAAAAAAAAAAAAATGAATACAGTCAGCTGCCTGCCCTCAAGAAGCTCACAGTCTTGTAAGGGAACTGTGAGAAACAGACAAACCTTGCGCCGTTGAGCGGATTGAGGTGGCGTGCGTGAGACATTTAGGCCTGAGGGGAAAGCATGCACATCTACGTCGGGGGCCTCACCTCCTTTGGTGGGGCCCTATGTCTTGTAGAGTAAAGCCCAGGTTCTTTAGCATGCGATCCAAGGCGCTTTGCGACCCTAAGCTTGCTACCCCTCTCTGTGCATGCCACCCCAAACCACCCCCAGGCACCTGGAAAGGGCACTGCCTTCCCTCCAGGACTTTGCATACGCCTTCTCTCTCCATAAAGTATTAGCAGACTTCTTCTCATCTCTTCTGTGTCACTCTGAGACGAAACACAGGAGCATCTCACTTGTGAAGTCTGCCCCAATTCTCCCGTCACAGCCCGGCACAGAATCAGGCATTCCCTTCCCCGACTCCCATAACACCCATACTTTCTTCTGTTAGGGCAGCCAGTGATCTGGTGCCTTCTAACACATCAGCCACCCCCACCAGACTACCGCCTTCCAATGGCCGTAACTAGGGTTGTCATCCATGTAGTTATTCACTCAGCTCCTCTTCAACCAACATTTAGTGAGGACCTGCAATGCGCCAGGCACAGTTCCAAGCTCTCAACAGACCACAAGGTCCTTGTTTCTATGGAGCCTATATTACTGGAGGAGACGAAGACAGGCAGCAGACTTCCAAAAATAAGTTAGTTCTTAAGAAGCATCAGAGTGATGAGTACTATGTGGAATATTATTTACAAATACGGTAACCTGATAGAGAGTGACAGTACGGCTGCCTTGTATGGGGTGGTTATGGAAAACTCTCTGAGCAGAGGTGTGAATGATAAGGAGTCACTCATTGGGAAAACTGGGGAAAGAGCTTTCTGGATCGCGAGAACAGCCAGTGCAAAGGCCCTGCTGTGGACTGAGTTGTATCTCCCCTAAATCATATGTTGAAGTCCTAACACCCATTATGGCTGTATTTGGAGTAAGGAAGTAATTAAGTTTAAATGAGGTCATAAGGGCGGAACCCTGACCTGATGAGATTAGTGTCCTTAAGAGGAGAGTACCAATCTCCCATGATGTGCTAGTTCTCTGGCTCCCTTTACAGAGCAGAGAACGGAGTGGAGACTTGGCCTGAAAAAGAAAGTGTAAATCATCTCTTTGTATGAGAGGATGATCCCCCCAGTAGCAGGTACTCAGGGCCGTTTTCCCCATAAATTCCCGTAGCACTCCACCTGGTGCTCCCTGCGGCCAGTGATCCACATTCCAAATCCCAGAATTTCAGAGGGAGCATCAGCCTAAGAGGTCTTCTCACCCAATTTCTTTGTCTTGTAGATGAGAACCCTGAGGCCTAGAGTTCGCAGTAGGAAGCCAAGCCTGTACTTGGAAACAAGGCTCCTAAATTCTGGTCCATTACTGTTCTACAGAACACATGGATCCTTTTTTGGCTTTAAGTACATTCCCATTGTTGTGCAACCATCACCACCATCCATTTCCAGAACCTCTTTTGTCTTGTAAAACTGAAACTATGGACCCATTAAATAAGAACTCCCCATTACCCCTTACACCTGGTGCCTGGCAACCATAGTTCTTCTTTCTGTCTCTATGAATTTGAATTGCTCTAAGTCCTCATATAAAAGCAATCTTACAATATTTTTCTTTTTTTTTTTGACTGGCTTATTTCACTTAGCATAATGTCCTCAAGGTTCATTCATGTTGTAGCATTTGTCAGAATTTCCTGCCTTTCTAAGGCTGAATGATATTCCATTACAAGTAGAGACCACATTTTGTTTATCCATTCACTCATCGATGGACACTTGGGCTGCTTGCATGTTTTGGCCATTGTGAATAATGCTGCTATGAATATGGGTGCAAAAAATGAAAAATAGGTAATTCCCTGGCAGTCCAGTGGTTAAGACGATGCGCTTTCACTGCCGAGGGCCCGGATTCGATCGCTGGTAGGGGAACTAAGATCCCACAAGCAAACAGGATGCACTGAGGAGGAGAGGAGGTGGCTGTGAGACTTGAAAAGGGTGGTGAATTTAATACTATTTCAAGAGTCCAAGTAAGAAGGTCCAAGACCTTGAACTCTTCCAAGAGCAGTGGAGAGGATGGAAAAGAGGATTTGAGAGAAACTGACATGATTCATAATTGAATGGAATAAAGGGGAGAATATAAAACAACACCCACATTTCTGGCTTAAGTTTGTTTACTAGTTGCCACAGCCAAGGCAAAGAATGTAGGAAGTGGAAAAGATGTGAAGAAAAGATGGTGAGTCTGATTTTAGTCATGGAGTCTAAGGTGTGTATAGGACGTACAGACGGAGATGCACAATCTGCAATTAGAAATATGGATCTGGAGCTAAGGAAAGAAAAATAAATCAGAAAAATAACATGGTAGTAAAAGATATGGGAAAGGATAAGCTCACTGGAAGAGGCTGGTTTGAATGAAAAGGAAGGAATGCTGATAAAAAGAACCTACATTTAAAATGGGAAGTAGGGGACAGGATGAAGCCCCAATAAGGGAGACTTTGAATATGAATGACCAGGGGTTTACCCAAAGTATGGCAACATTTAGTCAGAATGATCAGACAGCGGATAGGGCAACAGAACCCTTGCGGTCCAAGCCTTTCAGGGGAACAGTGAACTAGAATTGCCTTTACACTTTCTGTAAAGGTAGAAGATTCAGAAGTTCCAATTCTCAGCTCCTAGGGATTTTGTGAACATGAATCAAGCCTCAAGAATCTTTTTGGGGAAAGGTCGACATGCGATGGATATGAATGATCCCAGGAGACAGAAGCCCAGAGGACCCCCAACTGTCTACATTTCAGCACAAGACCCCAGAGACTCAAACACAGAAATGTTTCCCCTTTAATTCAGGATCAATACTCACTTTTCCCTCATGGGCCAAATTTCTGTGTATTTTTATTAAAAAGGAAGAAAACTCAGCCCTGAGAATTGTGATTCACCTAAGTGCGAGCTCTGAAGCTTCAGAACCAAGACTAGGAAATTGCCACCTCACACATCTTTAGGCTTGATCACTGGGGCCACGCAGCGTCAGCATTACCGAGATAGTGACAATACCCGATGACCTGTAAAGTGTTACAAGAATCAAAGTGTGTCCCCCAATCGGTTATTTTATCTCCTGAATCAGAGAGCAACCTGGTTAAAGTTTTTAGGAAGGGACAAGCAGGCCATTTTTCAAATGAATGACAGGGCTCCTCTTCTGAACAACTCAATTAAGAGGGTCAGGGAAACAAATGGGAAAAGCGATGAACATGAAACCCTCCTTGGTCCTGATCCAGGTCCTTGAAGGTACTGAGAAACCCCTATGCACACATCACCATGACTGACCTGTCAGAAACATCAGAAGCTGAAATGAAGCAGAATAGATGGGCTTCCAAAAAGAAAAATGGTAATAATAATAACAATCTCACACTTTATAAATCTGGAGTTAGGCTTTCAAGGAATAATGTGTGGAGATGATTATTTCACTGAAAAAAATGCACATGGCATATAGCTGGCCAGACTGGCACTGACATGGATATGATGTAGGATTACATATTTATTTGCAAAACACAATATAATAGAAATGGGCATCATACTTTGCATTTATATAGCAACTATTTCTCCAAGGACCTCAAAGGATTCTGCAGCCATTACTGGATTCATCCTTGTTACACGCTTGTAAAATGAAGGAGAGGCAACGATTACTCATCCCATTTTATTAAAGAGGAAGCGGATGCCCCAAGAGGATACATGGGCTGGCCAAGGGCATACTGTGACTCATTTATTTGCTCAAAACCACATAGGGACTGAAATTAGTCCCAAATTGTCCTTGTACTTGCTGATTTCTACCTATAGAATTCTGAAGACGAAATGATTCTGTTTCTCAGCCTTATATGTTTGTGACTCAGACCATCAAATGGACAGTGGGGTATGAACTGGGGAAGGGAAGAGGTTAGTAAGCGTTTGACATTCCTCTTTTCTTCAGTGGGCTGCTGCTGGCCATGTTCTTATGGACAGACCCATAGTTCTTGAAACAAAGAGGGGGAAATCTTCATGCTGTCATTACACTGGAACCAAAAGACATGGCTCCAAATAGCTGACACTTAATGACTGCCCGCTACGCACATTTTTAATGTCCACTCCAACAGATTTTGTCATTTATCGTACAACTGCTATGTAAGCTAGGTATCATTTCCTTGTAAAGGTGAGAAACGGACTCAGAGAGATTGAATGACTTGTCCATGGTCATATAACAAGTTTAGGCTCGGAATTTGAGCACATTTGTACTAATTTGAAGGGCTGTGCACTTCCACCATGTCTTACCGACGTGACTTCACTACTGCACCCAGTGGGGGTCCTAGACCCATAGCCTAGAGACCTTTAAGAAAACTAGAGCCAACCTGGGGCTCCAGCTCCTCCCACAAATATTCCAAAGGACAGCCCAGGGTGAGTGCCGGTGTCACTCCTTTCTCCCTGGACAGATCCATTGCATATGGCCCGGTCTCGGCCACTCTGAGCCCAAGACAGTTTGGTCCTCTCTGGTGCCAGATTCACACCTGTGTCTGCCCCAGACCTGAGCTAGTAGCAGAGCAGGCTGGGTTCCATGAGCAGGAGAAGGATGGGAAGACGATAACCTGAAGGCTGCCCCAGTGCATCCTTTTCCCACCCACCCTGAGCACTGCTACTTGGCACCTGAGAGTTCCGACCATCACTGGGCAGCGTGAGCAGGGTGTGTCTTTCAGGGGCCTCACCTTCTTCACACAGAGAGAAACTGAGGCACAGACTTGTCCCAAGTTACCAAGGAAATCAGAAAGTAAAAAAGCAGCAGGCGGGCTCCCCTGGTGGCGCAGTGGTTAAGAATCCGCCTGCCAATGCAGGGGACACGAGTTCGAGCCCTGGTCCGGGAAGATCCCACATGCCGCGGAACAACTGAGCCCGTGCGCCACAACTACTGAGCCTGCGTGCTAGAGCCCACGCTCCTCAACAAGAGAAGCCACCACAATGAGAAGACCGCGCACCGCAACAAAGAGTAGCCCCCGCTTGCTGCAACTAGAGAAAAGCCCACGCAGCAATGAAGACCCAACACAGCCAAAAATAAAATAAATAAAAATAAATAAATTTATTAAAAAAAAAAAAAAAAGCAGCAGGGACCATTTTCCCTGATGTTTTCTCTAGGTTTTGGTCACTAGAACAAGATATTGTAAGTGGCAGAAAAAGCCAGCCTCTGATAACAGGGGTTGGAAGCGAGAGGACCAGTGGCTTTAGTGGGACCTCACTCTGCTTTACATACTTCATATGCATCATCTCATTTATCCCCACAACTCAAGAGCACAGGCATTATTATTCCCATTCCACAGATAAGGAACGAGAAGCTCAAAGTTTAAATAGTGGAACCAACACGTAACAACAAAGCCAGGATTCAAACGTGGATCTATGGGGCTCGTGCCCTTTCCATTAAGCCTTACTAACCTCTCAGGAGTTTCATGGTGTGCCCTTCCCCTGATGGTGGCAGGGAAGGTTCCGGCTCAACACTGGAGCAAAAATGTGAGTCACAGATGCAGACAAAGCCACGTGTGGGTGAGATGCCCTCTTTACAAGGCACTGCAGTCACTGGGGCTGTGACTGTGATGCAGCTTCAATAGCACTGAGACACTCAAGTTTGCTTTCCAGCTGGCAACTGATGGTATAGAACAGTGCTGTCCACAAATACAGGTCACATATACAATGTTAAATATAATGTGAGCCACAGATGCAAGCCACATAGCTAATCCTATAATCCTGGCAGTTACCAAAAAATGAGTAAAAAAAAAAAGATGAAGTTAATTATAATCATATATTTTATTTAAACCAATACATCCAATAGATTATCATTTCAACATGTAATCAATACAAAAATAATAATGAGATATCTCACATCCTTTTTCTTTTTTGTATTAGGGCTTTGAAACCCAGAGTGTATTCTACACTTACGACACACCTCCAGTTGGACAGGCCACACTTCAAGTGCTCAACAGCCACGTGTGGTTGGTGGCTACCATACTGGACCTAACACATAGGTCTAAAAGGAGACTGCATGGATGGAGGCTTGGAATGCTTAGATTGTGGGTCCTGATTCCGACCAAATTACCAGGGTTGGACCCTGGAGTCAGACTTGCCTGTCTCTGAATGCCAGTTCCACCACATGCCAGCTCTATGTCCTTGGCCAAGTGACTTAGCCTCTACTGCCTCAGTTTCCTCCTCTGTAACATGGAGATGATAACAATGCCTACCTCACACAGTTCTGTGAGGATGGAATGGGAAGTCCTTACAACAGTAATGGGCACATAGTAAACAACATAAAGGCATTGGCTATTATTATTATTATTATGCCCACTGGGACTCACTTTCCTTATCTGTAAGAGAAGGATGTTGAAAGCAGATGATTATTGCAGTCCCTTCTTGCTCTGTTGTTTAATGGAAAACTGGAGTGGGATTTCAATGCCATGTCTTATCTCTGAGCATCAGTTCTGAAGCCTGCACTGGGCGGAGCCTCAGGTCCAGATTGTTTCTATAGGGGAGACTTGTAAGATGTTCCTATGGCTGCCAGGGAATGGGGTGGGTAGAAACACTTGCCAACTCATTTGTCATCAGCATTAGAAACTTGATCCCTCCATCCTGGGCTCGTGCTGACTTGCTCTCTGGACATACTCCACACTCTTCCAGGTGTCCTCCACAGACACAAAGTCCCTAGTTATAATCCCTCAGCAACTTGAACCTCTGAACTAGAAGAAATCCAGGTCGGGCTTGCAGTTTGGAGCAAAGCCCATCCTTTACCAAGTGCCTCCAGCACCAGCTAATAGAAAAGAATCCCTCAGGGGATGATGACCCCCCAACTTTGCACCCCAGCTGTCCTTGGGGCTGAGAGATGAATGGGAAGCTGGGTGGTCAAAAGGCCAAACGCTTGAAAAGCTGTGAATGAAGATGCCAAAATCGTAGCAGTAGCTGTCCCAGGAGATGCAGCTCAGGGAATCCTAGCTGTCTGGCCTCTTTCCCCTAGAGACCAAACAGATGAGCTGTAGAAATTCAAGGTAGAAACAGCCCAGTAGGTCAGACACCTCATCTCCAGGGATGGTACCAATGCCTCTTGGAGGGACTTGAAAGCTGGCACCTCTGCTACTTCTCCTGGGGGCGGGAATCTGCAGCCTAAACGTATCAGCACCAGGAAGTCTTCCTCCCCAGGATACCCAACAGAGGGATGACAGGGCTGCTCATCTCACAGAAAGAAACACAACAACCAAACCACAGCCCCTCCTGTCGCACAGCGGTTCCTGGCCAGCTGTTCCTGTAGATTTGCTGAGAGTCGCATTCTCCCACGTCGGCAAGTCCTCACCAAGACCGCACCCCGGAAAGAGTCATGCCAAAGAAGTGGGAATCACAGGCCCACCCGTGGGAAAGGAGTCCAACACAGTCACCGGGCAGCGAAATGAGGACAAAACACCATCCTCAGCCCCAGAGGAAGCAGGAATAGGCCTCCGAGAGCCTCGCATTCAGACACCTTTGGCTGCTGGGAGCACCAGGTCCTGGTCCTCTTCCTTCTCCAGGCTGGACTGAAGGGATTTTTTTGCATCTCCCAGACACATGGACTGAGTCTGAAATATTTCAATATCCTGGGCTGGTTGAGTGCCCTCGATGCCCGTTGCTAAGGGGCCACGTTCTCCCTTTGTGACCTGCTGAGAGCTCTGTAGCGGCTGAGCTGCACCTGTTAAGACCCCAGAATCCCACCATCTGAATCAGAGGGGCTGGTTCTAGGTTAACAGAGTGGAGCTGCCACCAGGCCTGGGTCATGACCATCACCACCTCACACCCATCGACGTGGAGATGAGCCAGACAGACAGGGCTTCTTTTTTGTTTGTTTGTTTTTTGTTTTTTGCAGTACGCAGGCCTCTCACTGTTGTGGCCTCTCCCGTTGCGGAGCACAGGCTCCGGACGCACAGGCGCAGCGGCCATGGCTCACGGACCCAGCTGCTCCGCGGCATGTGGGATCTTCCCGGACCGGGGCATGAACCCGCGTCCCCTGCATCGGCAGGCGGACCCTCAACCACTGCGCCACCAGTGAAGCCCCAGACAGGGCTTCTTAACTGCCACGGTTAAACAACGTTACCCCAAACCGGGCCAAAGGGACTTTCCTGCCTGCCCCGTGAAAGAAAATGAAGATTCTACGGGACCTGGACCAGGGAGAACTGGAACATGGAGACAGACCACATGGAATTTTTCCACACGGCAAGAAGAGCAAGAGTTTTCCGTTCTGAGGCCACCTGTGGACCCCAGCTTCAGTGCCTCTCCAAGCCTGTTCCCCCGACTCATTAGGTAAATGTGCCAACGCAAGGCAAGACATCAAGGACTGCTTAGCTTTCTCCACTGGCCCTGTCAATCATTCCAACGAAGACCATTCCTGCCATACGGTCAAGAAACTGGCCCCAGCGGGCCAAGGAACAGCTAGCTCTGTCCTGTAAATGTATTTACACAGCACAACGCTCGTTCTTCACGTTTTGCCAGGAGCTCCCCCCTCCCGAGTGCCCCGGGGAAGTTTTATCACCTGAGAGGGCTCTCAGCTGCTGCTCTCACCAAGTCCCTCCTTGATCATCAGAACAGACAGATAGTCTGGCTGTGCAGAGATGCCGCCTCCCCTGGTGAGCCATCTCCGTGGCTGACAGAAGGTTCTCCAGCCAGCAGGGGCAGGCTGGGAAAGGCGGCCCCCGCAGAACATCCTCTGAATACTCTCTGTGCTCCCCTGGCTGGGCTGCTTCCTCAGGCTGTCTGAGATGCTCTCCTCAAGGTGGAGGGAGAAGACGAAAGCTCAGATTACAACAAAGACTTTGTAGAAGGAAAGAGTGAACGAAGGAAGAGCTGCTCTGGGTGGGCCCTGCACTGCCCATAGCTTCCCTCGGTGCCTGTGGGTTTAGAGGTTAAATTCCTCTTCCTCTCTCTGATTACAGCAGATCTGAGCAACACTGAGATGACACCTTTATAAACCAATGTGCAAGTCAAACTGCATCTCTTCTGCTCCAAACCCTCCAAAGATGGCCCATTTCTTGCACAGCAAAAGCCGAAGTCCTTCCTGCTGAGCCAGCAGGCCCTAGACAATCTTTAGCTTCACTTTCCTTCACCCCTTCCCCCTCACTCAACTCTTCTCCTGATGCGACAGCCTCCTTACTGCCCCTCAAACATGCCAGGCAATTTCAACCTCAGGGCCTTTGCACCTGCTGTCCTCTTACCTGGAATGCTCTTTCCTCAGGTATTCAACTGACTCCTCCCTCACCTCCTGCAAGACTTTGTTTAAATATCACTTTCTCAATGAAGCCTACACTGGCCACTCTATTTAAAACTGTACCCACCTTGGCACTCCCAACTGTCACCCTCTTCAACCCCCGCATAGTATGCATCACCTTCTAACTTACCATGCTCTTCATTTACTTATTACGTTTGTCATATTGCCACATTATTAATTTCTTGTGTTTATTTGTTTATGTGTATGGTGAGGGCAGGGATTTGGGTCTGTTTTGTTCACCTAGAACAGAGCCTGACTCACATAGTGAATGCCTCATAAATATTTGTTGAATAAACGTACATGTTAATGTAGCTCTGTCTTGGGGCAAATTAGAATTGCCAATTAGGAAAGGCAGTTGACAGGAAAGGAATAGGGTAAGAGTCTAAAGTAACCAGCAATAAAGACAGAAGCATCCATGTAAAGTCGGATCAAGAAAACAGGCATTCTGAGAGAAGACAGAAAATGAATGATCTAAATTTATGTTACACATTTCCCAGCCAGAGGAGTAGACACAGTCTCTGTCTGTTCTATAGGCAAGTGTTATCGTCCCAGTCAGTGGACGGGGAAACTAATTCCCAGGAATGGTGAGTCCAATCTCTCATATGGTCTTACTAAATGACTCAGAACTTGGCCCTGGCTCAAGGTCTCATAGCCTAAAAGAAGGCTTGTTTTCCAAACCAGCCACCACTGGGGTGATTGCCCATATTCTTCGACCTACAACTTTCTCTGACTGTGTCCCTTCTCCTGAGCTGCTCTTTTTGCTACCCTTTCACCTATGGGTGGGCCCTTTTCCAAAGAAGACCACCATGCTGTTGAAAGCAGGAGAAAGGACATAATATGAAGGTGAATGGTCAGGTCCAGGCAATGTTCCCTTCCACTTATATGCCTCAACACCCACAACGAAGGGATGTCTAGGTGACAACGGAATCAATTCTCTGTCCCTAAATCAGCTGGAAATGGTCTTTTTCCTCTCCTGCTGAATAATTTGGAAGTGATTTTGAAAATGAAATACAAGGAGGGCAGTCTTTTTTCTTTCTTCTCGCCTTGAAAGTACACACTGCTTCCCAGAGCCTGATTAATGTTAAACATGACCTTTTGCAAAGTTTCTTGGCAGGTTAATTTATGATACTTCCAGATCCTAATGTATCAGGCAGTGGCTGTTTATGTGTTTGATGAAGTATTCTTTGTCCAGAGTTGATATGTTTTACCAGAACTTCTGTAGCTCACTCCCCCTTTCTCTCTCTTGCTCTTTCCATCTCTCTTTTAGTGTAACTTTGGGTTTGGGTATTTAATCAATCTTACTGGGAAAAAAACATGAATATATTTATGAATTCTCAGTCCCTGAGTTGCCATGCACACTGTATTAGCTTATTACTCTGTCTCCAAGATAATTCTGCCCTCTCATCTCGCTACACCTGTGCTTTTGAGTTCAGGGAGATCTCAGCTCAACCAAAATTACTTTTAATGTTTGGTTTGCTACAAAAGCTGCTTTGAGGGTCTCTGTCTTGAACAGGTGTATCTTCTCCTTACATCCTTATTGCCTTTGCCTTTGTTCTTCCCTGTCTCAGAAAGAGAAATCTAGTGAATTAGATGGGAGCCCCAAGATGTTGATTCAGCCCAAGAATATAACTAAGCTTAATGAGCATGTAGATACATACGTGTGTAGCAGGGATGGATGGGACACGGGGATCCTCCCAGACCGGGGCACGAACCCGTGTCCCCTGCAGCAGCAGGCAGACTCTCAACCACTGCGCCACCAGGGAAGCCCCAAAATTACTTTTAATGTTTGGTTTGCTACAAAAGCTGCTTTGAGGGTCTCTGTCTTGAACAGGTGTATCTTCTCCTTACATCCTTATTGCCTTTGCCTTTGTTCTTCCCTGTCTCAGAAAGAGAAATCTAGTGAATTAGATGGGAGCCCCAAGATGTTGATTCAGCCCAAGAATATAACTAAGCTTAATGAGCATGTAGATACATTCGTGTGTACCAGGGATGGAGGGGACTCGGGAGGCACTCCACCCTTAGAATGTATGTCATGGATGTCAACTATGACTTACGTGGAAGTTCCAGGATATCAAATATTTTAGCCTTCCTCCTACAGAGTCTAGAACAATACTCAGCACACAGTTAGGTACTTGACTTTCATTGAAAGAAAGAAGGAAGGTGAGATAGCAGGGAGCAAAGGAGGCAAGGAGACGACACTCTCTAATACAAAGACCTCAAATCCTTTATCAGAGGGGTAGGAACAAGAGTTTGAGCCCATAAGGCACGTTTTAGATTTTTATGATAGAGGACCAGGGAGCTGCTGGCACCGCCTTGACTGTCACCACCTGAGAAGCTATTATTGATGCTGAGAACGTCCTTCCCCCAGACCTGCAGCTTCCTCTAAGCTGTCAAAGCCAGCATGTGTATTTGGACCAGCATTTCTGAACACATCATGGATGTCTTTACTACAACAGTGAAGATGGGAAGGAGTTGGCGACCAGAGCAGAACAAAAGGACCATGGAGCTGCATCAAAGGCCCAGATGAGGCAAGAGGACATGGATTGTGTGTTTTCTCCAGAAATATTCTGCTGCCTGGGGAATGAGTAAGAGAAAGGGGAATGGCTGAGTTTGTCTAAGGTCAAGAGTCAGCCAAGTGAGTGCAACGCGGGCTCAAGAGGACAAGGAGTGGCTGCAGCTAGACTGAACACGGGTCCAGGCTGCACAGAGGGGGCAGAAACCAGGGGCTCATGGTCTCACATATCATTTGGTCCACAAGTTTTAGGTTTCGGAATGTACCAATCATGGATGGGAGAGTTTATTTTCTAGCCATTTTGGCATCAATTACATACATCCAGCTTCTTGTCCTCCCAAGGAGAAAATGAAATAGAGCTGGGCCAAGCTTCCATTCACACTACGGACCTTTGGAGGCTGCTTATCCCGTGTGACAGTTCCATTCCAGGACCCTAGAGCCGATGAGCCTCACTTGTGAGAGAAAGAGACAGATGTCACCTCTATCGCGTGATTTGAAGGGTAAGGGGAAAGCTGCAGGGCCTCCCTACCCCACGCCTTCTGTCAGCCTGCCACGGTGCCTGAAATTTCCCTAGTATTCACTGCTTAGGTTTACTGTACAGAAATACTAATAAGGTGCAAATTTTATCTGAAGGGAGTCATGCAGCTGAGATGGTACAAAAAAACTTGAGAAACAGACAAAGCTGGGTTCAGATCCTAGTTCTCTCTGTATAGCAGTGTGATATTCTGGCAAACTGCTTAGAATCCAAAGACCCTCTATCCTTATTTATAAAAATGTGAATTCTATCAACCTTGTAGGGCTGTTATAAGGATGGATTGACACGTAGAGAGCAACTAGCATGGAGGGTGACACATAGTGGGGACTCATTCTTTTTACCTTTATTGCTGTGAAGGTATGGCAGGAAAAGCACTGGACAAGAGTCAGGAGCCTTGGGTTCTAGTCCCTGCTTTTCCATTAATGAGCTCTGTGACCTTTTCAGGGTCACTTTACTTCTCTAGGCTTCGGTTTCCAGAGGAGCTTGAATGGATTCATTCATTCAACATTGTTATTGAGCTCCTGACATGTGGCAGGTATTGTTCATCTGCTTGCAAGACCAATAAATTAATAAATATGTATGTGACATAGTGGTAGTAATAAGCAGATCCTTAAAATGCAGTGTTAAGGGCTTCCCTGGTGGCGCAGTGGTTGAGAGTCCGCCTGCCGATGCAGGGGACGCGGGTTCATGCCCCGGTCCGGGAAGATCCCACATGCCGCGCAGCGGCTGGGCCCGTGAGCCATGGCCGCTGAGCCTGCGCGTCCGGAGCCTGGGCTCCACAACGGGAGAGGCGACAGCAGTGAGAGGCCCGCGTACCGCAAAATAAATAAATAAATAAATAAATAAAAATAATTAAATTGTTGTTCTTCCTTTTCCCCTTAAGGTGGACTTAGGTGAAGGCAAGATTTGCTTCTGTTGTGAAGAATTTCAACCAGCCAAATGCACAGACAAAGAACCACAAAAAAAAAAAAAAAAATGTAGTCTTATGATGGAGAGGTACGAGTACTTTAGATTAAGTACTCAAGGAAGACCCATACAAGAAGGTGATTTTTATACTGAGGCTTCCGAAAAGAAGGAGCCAGCCACGGGAAGATCAAGGGGAGATGCTGAACAAGCAGAAGAAACACAAAATGTAAAGGCTCCCCCGAAGAAGCAAGCTTAGATGGCTTCTAAAGTTCTTTTTAGGTCCAATCGTCTTTACCTTATGTTCTCTATGACTTTTGTGTATGACACTGGGGTAAGTCAAATGACAGTTCTGTGATGGGCTGATTACTGTCATTAAGAGGTGGAGAGTGATACAGTTAGACTAGTTCTGCTAGGGCCCAATTGAGCAATGGGAAAATTAGAGCCAAGACTGCAAAGAGAAAAGTATGGCTAAAAGGGCAAAGACATAATTGGGTGGTGGGCTAAAGGGGGTCTTGTGGAGACTGGGGTCAGCTCCTTCAGAAGCGGCCTGCAAGTCCTTATCATAAGACCTAGAAAAACAATGACAGAAGCTGGTTGCTTGGACAGTTGCTTTTTTGAAACCCCTTCACTAAAGCTGAAGGAAGATGGAACTCAGTGAGGAAGAAACTCCCTGGATGAACCTAGAAGTAAAGGCCTAGGCTAGGGAAACTGGTCTCAGATGACAGACTAGAGATATTCATTCATTCACTTACTCATTCATTCATTCAACAAATATTTATTGAGCGCTCACTCCTTTAGGCCTTGTTCTAGCTGCTGGGGCTACATCATTGAACAAAGCAGACCAAAATCTCTAGCCTGCATTCCAGTGGGGGAGATAGATGGGTACTGAGAGGCCAAGATCTTTAACATGAACAAATCCGTGCCTAGTGCCAGGTTAGTTGCTGGGCTCTCTGTGGGCATGTGAACACATCATAACATACATTTATAGAGTTTCACTGCTCTCAAAGCACTGATCTCCTTTCATCCTCATACCACCCTACAAACTCACAAAGGTAAAGCGGCCTGCTCAGGCTCACCTCACAGACAGTCTGGACTCCAACCCGAGACATCTTGTCTGGTGGTCTTCCAGTTATACCCTTTCTTATTTAGGAGAGCAGATGTCTCATTCTGCTGAACTAGCCTATCTGACCCCTCCCAGACTTTAAACTGGAAGCAAGGACTGTGAAGAGGCAGGAGCTGAGCGACCCAACTCTGCTCGCGTACGTATGGCAGCAGCTATTTCCAGTTTCCCAAGGCAGCACCCAGTGTTGGTGACACCTGCAGGGCAATCACCAGTGGCAGCGCCACCAGTGGCATCTTTGCTGCCTCACTTTTGTTGCATGATCTGCAACATTATTCCCAAGTGTGTAGCCTACAATCCAGGTATTACAGGTCTGAAGTTATTTTGAACTACCCGATGTTCTTTTTAATAAATTCCCTTTCTGCTTAAATTAACGAGATTTGATCCCTGTTGCCTAAAACTAACAGCTATGACTGCTACACTTACAAAAAAGCTTTGCCCCCATTTACCTACAAGATAGGCTAATTTTCCTACAGTTGAAATAAAACCCTTAGTGACTTAAAACAACAGTGTTTTCTTTCTTGATCACACTTCTTGTGCATCAAGTTGGCTAGATTTTCCCAAGAGAATTTTTAAAATATTTTGAACTGAATGAAGATACACTAACTTATCAAAATTTGTGGAATGAAGCAAAAGCAACGTTTAGAAAGAAAATTATAACATTGAACGTATATATCAGAAGAGAATAAAGACCTAAAATCAATCACCAAGCTTCCACTTTAGGAAATTTGAGAAAAAAAAATAACATAAACCTAAAGAAACAAAATAAAAGAAATAATAAAATTAGAGCAGAAATCAATAAAATTGTAAATAAAAAAACAATAGAGAAAATCAACAAAACCAAAAGCTGGTTCTTCAAAAGATCAATAAAACTGATAAACCTCTCGTCAGGCTAGCCAAGAAAAATAGAAAGAACACAAGAAGTATTAATATCAGAAATGAAAGAGGTGTTATCTCTACTGATCCTAATAACATTTAAAGCATAATAAAGGAATATTATGAACAATTCTATGCCCACAAATTTGATAACTTATATGAAATGGACCAATTCCTTCAAAGATATAAACTATCAAAACTCATACAAGGAGAAATAGATAACATGAATAGACCTATATATATCAAACAAATTGAATAACCTTCCAAAAAGGAAACTACCAGGACCAGATGGTTTCACTGATGAAGTCTACCAAATATTTAAGGAAGAAGTGATACCAGTTCTCTATTACCTCTTCCAGAAAATAAGAGCAGAGGGAAAATTTTCTAACTCATACTATGAGGTCAGCATTGCCCTAATACCAAAACCAAATAGAAACATTACAAGAAAGGAAAACTACAGACAAATATTACTCAGGAACACAGATACAAAAATATTAGAAAATCAAATCCAACAATGTGAGAAAGAATTACACAGAATGATTAAATGGAACTTATTCCAGATATGTAAGCCTGGTTCAACATTTGAAAAGCAATTAATGTAATCAACTAATGTAAATATCAACAGGCTAAAGAAGAAAAATTATATGATCATATCAATAGATGTAAAAAAAAGCATTTGACAAAAATCCAACACCCACTCATAATAGAAATCCTCAGCAAATTAAGAATAGAGGACAGGGCTTCCCTGGTGGCGCAGTGGTTGAGAGTCCGCCTGCCGATGCAGGGGACGCGGGTTCGTGCCCTGGTCCGGGAAGATCCCACATGCCGCGGAGAGGCTGGGCCCGTGAGCCGTGGCCACTGAGCCTGCGCGTCCGGAGCCTGTGCCCCGCAGCGGGAGAGGCCACAACAGTGAGAGGCCCGCGTACCGCAAAAAAAAAAACAAAAAAAAAGAATAGAGGACAACTTCCTTAACTTGATAAAGAACATCTACAAACACCTACAGTTAATATTATACATAATAGAGAGAAACTAGACACTTTCCCCCTAAGATCAGGAACAAGAAAAGGATATCTCCTCTCACCACTCTATTCAGCATCATACTAGAAGTCCTAGCTAATGAAATAAGACAATAAAAGGACATCAAATTTACAGAGATAGGAAAGGAAAAAATAAAACTGTCTTTCTTTGCAGACGACATGATTGTCTATGTATAAAATTCCAAAGAATTGACCCTACAAAACCAAAAAAACAAAAAAACACCTCTGGAACTAGTAAGCAACCACAGCAAGGTTTCAGGATACCACGTTAATATACAAAAATTGCTTTCCTATATACCAGCAATGAACAATTGAAATTTGAAATTAAAAACAGAATATCATCTAAATAAGCATCAAAAACTTTACTCAGATATAAATCTAACAAAATAAGCACAGAACCCATATGAGGGAAACTATAAAGTCCTGATGAAATAAATCAAAGATCTAAATAAATGGAGATATATTCAACATTCACGGTTTGGAAGACTCAATATTGTTACGATGTCAATTCTTCCCAACTTGATCACAGATTTAATGCAATCCTAATCAAAAGTCTAGCAAGTTATTTTGTGGATATCAACAAAATAATTATCAGCAAAATGATTCTAAAGTTTATACAGAAAGCAAAAAACAGAGAATAGTCAACACAATACTAAAGAAGAACAAAGTCAAAAGACTGATGTTACCTGACTTCAAGACTACTCTAAAGTTACAGTAATCAAGAAAGTGTAGTCCTGGAAGAAAAACAGACAAATAAATCAATGAAATGTAACAGAGTTCAGATACACACCCACACAAATATAGGCCACTGGTCTTTGACAAAGGAGCAAAGGAAATTCGATGAAGAAATGATAGTCTTTTCAACAAATGGTACTGGAACAATTAGACATCCTTAGGCAAAAATTTAATCTAGATACAGACGTTCTACCTTTCACAAAAATTAATTCAAAATGGATCACAGACCTAAATGTAAAAGGCAAAACTATAAAACTTCTAGAAGATAACATAGAAGAAAATCTAGGTGACCCTGGGTTTGGAGATGAGTTTTCAGATACAACACCAAATGTACTATGCATGAAAGAAAAAAAAAATGATGAGTTGGACTTTATTAATATTAAGAGCTTCTGATTGCAAAAGACACTGTTGAGAAATGGAAAGACAAGCCACAGATGGGGAGAATATATTTGCAAAACACCATCTGATAAAGGCCTTGTATCTCAAATGGAAAAAGAGCCCTTAAAACTCAACAGTAAGAAAGTAAGCAACCCAATTTAAAAATGGGTGAAAGATCTAAACAGATATCCTACCAAAGAAATATGCAGATGACAAACAAGCATATGAATACATGTTCAACATCATATGTCATTAGGGAAGTGCAAGTTAAAACAATGAGATCCCAGTACACACCTATTAGAATGGTTAAAATCTAAAAGAAACCGGAACAGGGAACTGTATTCAACATCTTGTAATAAAGTATAATGCAAAAGAATCTCAAAAAGTATATACATATATATACGTGTGTGTGTATATATATATATGTGTGTGTGTGTATATATATATACATAAAATTGAATCGCTTTTCTGTACACCAGAAACTAACACAATATTGTAAATCAACTATACTTCAATAAAATTTTTTTTAAATCACAATGTAACTTACAAAAGAAAATGAATACATAAATGTTAGTTTGCTTATCCACCCTGCCCCCCCACAAAAAAAAAGAGTACAGCCAATCTGATTGACAGGTTATCAGTTTCTTACAAAGCTAAACATAGTTTTACCATATGATCCAGCAATTGCACTCCCAGGTATTTACCCAATCAAATTGAAAGCTTATGTCCAGGGACTTCCCTGGTGGCACGGTGGTTAAGAATCCGCCTGCCAATGCAGGGGATATAGGTTCGATCCCTGGTCCAGGAAGATCCCACATGCCGCAGAGCAACTAAGGCCGTGCACCACAACTACTGATCCTGCACTCTAGAGCCCGCGAGCCACAACTACTGAAGCCCGAGCACCTAGAGCCCGTGCTCTGCAACAAGAGAAGCCACCGCAATGAGAAGCCCACGCACCGCAATGAAGAGTAGCCCCCGCTCACCGCAACTAGGGAAAGCCCGCGCACAGAAACGAAGACCCAACGCAGCCAAAAATTAATTAATTTTTTTTAAAAACTTATGTCCACACAACACCTGCGCAAGAATGATTATTTACATTTGCCAAAAACTGAAAGCAACCCCGATGTTCTTCAATAGGTGAGTGGATAAGCAAACTGCATTCCATATGATGAAATATTACTCAGTGATAAAAATAAGTGAGCTATCAAACCATGAAAAGACATGAAGGAAAGTTAAACGCATAGTGCTAACTGAAAGAAGCTAGACTGAAAAGGCCACATACTGTATGATTCCAACTATATGACATTCTGGAAAAGGAAAAACCACAGAGACGTTAAAAATATCAAGGACTTCCAGGAGTTCAGGAAAAGGGAGCTAGGATAAATAGCTGAAGTATAGGGTTTTTAGGGCTTTAGGAAACTATTCTATATGATAGTATAATGATGGATGCATGACATGCATTTGTCAAAACCCGTAAAACTGTACAACACGAAGAGTGAATCTTAAGGTAAACTAATAATATATCAGTATTGGTTCATTAATTGTAACAAATATACTACACTAATGTATGGTGCTAATAACAGAGGAAACTGTGAAGGGGTGAGGTATATGGAATTCTCTGATCTTCTCAGTTGTTTAAATCCAAAACCGTGCTAAGAAATAAAGTCAATTGATTTTTTTAAAATACCTTAGTGGTTAAAACAACAATGGGTCCCTTCTTGCGCACACTTCATGTCCATAGCAAGTTGGCTGCCCTCTTCTCACTGCGGACGGCCTGTTTGGTGGGGCCTGCCCATCTTGAATATCACCAGGTACCATGGCAAGAATAATGCAGAAAATCATGCAATGGCTTTCAGAGCTTTCCCCAGAATGGGTGCATCAATTCTGCTCATATTTCACTGTGACCAAGTAATTTAGCCACACTCACCTTCAAGGGGTGGGTAATAAACTCTTACCATGTGCCCAGAAGAAGAAAAATCAGAATACCAGTCATTAGTCCTACTGACTACCATTTCCTGCTTCCTATTCCTGTCCCCGCCCGATGTCATCAAAGGACACAGAGCAAGACGCCTGTGCACAGGGAACTTCAGGCCAGTGTGTAAGAAAACACTGGTGCTCTGAAACAGAGGCTCCGCCAGCTCTCTCATCCCTGCTGGTGGCAGCACTCTACTTCAAGCAGGCTCCACCCACTTAATAGCTCCTTCACTCTGAAACCCCTCCTGAAAAACCTAGGCCTTTATTACAAAGATCTCCCTCAGCTTCATATCCTCTGTGTCAATTTACAAGAGCGAAAAAGTCCAAAGAGAGACAGAAGGGAGGCTGAGAAAAGTGTGTGTTTCAAAAGCCTTTGTAGGTGAGAAGATCAAGGACCTTGGCCCCAGGTTTCACTTCACTGAGTACCGCTCAGCAAGCGGCTTGACCTGTCTCTTCACCTGCCACCACCAAAGCAGATGCCAGGTGACAAAAGGGCACATTAGTTGTAAAGAACTGTAAAGTTTTGTTCTGTTCATGGTGGCCAAGAATGCCTTAAGCCTTCTAAAGCCGAGATAAGTGGAAGAAAGGGTATTACTAAGGACTACTCGATGTGCATGTGACAAAAATTTAATTCCAACCACTTGAAACGAAAAAAGAATGAGCTGGTCTATGTAACCAGGAAGTCCAAAGGACAGGCCTCATTTCAGATATGTCTAGATTCAGGAATTGATTTGAACAATGTCATCAGATTTCTCTCTCTCTCTCTCTCTCTCTCTCTCTGTCTACTAACTTTGCTTTTCTGCGTTGATTTCATTCTCAGGTAATTTTCCCCCATATGCTACAGAATTAGCCACCTGCACCTCTAAACTTAGGGAGTTCAATCTATCTCAGACAGTTCTGTCAGGACAAGAGAGAGACAGAGACAGAGAAACAGGGAAAATACTTCTGCCACTGGTTCCAGCAAAAGTACAAGAAGGATGTTGATTGATCCAGCCTAGGTCATGTGGCCATCCTTGAACCAATTACCATAGCCACTGTATTTTTTTTTTTAGATTTAATTTTATTTTTATTGTTTTGGCTGCGTTGGCTCTTTTTTGCTGCAAGTGGGCTTTCTCTAGTTGTGGCGAGCGGGGGCTACTCTTCGTTGCGGTGAGAGGGCTTCTCATTGTGGTGGCTTCTCTTGTTGCAGAACACAGGCTCTAGGCACGCGGACTTCAGCAGTTGTGGCACTTGGACTTCAATAGTTGTGGCTTAACGGCTCTAGAGCGCAGGCTTCGTAGTTGTGGCCCACAGGCTTGGTTGCTCCACGGCATTTGGGATCTTTCCAGACCAGGGCTCGAACCCGTGTCCCCTGCATTGGCAGGCAGATTCTTATCCACTGCGCCACCAGGGAAGTCCCATGGCCACTGTATTTTGATCGCACTGGATTAACATGAAATAGACTTCTTGATAGAAAAAGGATTTCACTATCCATAGGAAAAGACAAAGGGAAGAGACTAATTCTACAGCTACCTGAGCCTACCACAGTGGGAAGACAGGCTCAAGAAACACACACACACACACACACACACACACACACACACACACACACACACACATTCAGGCAGTCCTTCCATCCTCAAACTGCCCACCCTGAAAATGGGTGATGGCTCCAGAATCACCTAAGGCTGAAAAAGACAGAATGGCTCCTCCAGAGCTGCAGCCCTGCCCCCATCCTCCATGAAGGTGGGACTAGCTGTGGACACACTTTCAGCCTTTCCTTGGTTTAAGAGCTTTGACATATGCACACCCACCCCATGCCCCACCAAGAGCCTGTGAGTATCTTGAGGAAAATGCTGGTCTCTATTTTTCTTTGCATTCCATCAGGTGGCTCAGGAATAGTCATTCAACCAGTGTTGAATGGATGCCTGGATCTACGGATCTATGGATATACACAATAAGGAGTTTTTAAGAAAGTAGAAGACATGATCCCTGACTCTGATATTTTTTACTTTGTCAAGGACAATTAGAATACCTTTTAACATAACAGAACAGATTTACAAATAAAAGCAGCAACAAGTGTAAATTAACTCCATGTGATTTGAGTCAGAGAGTGATCAGAGGACGCCAAGTAACAGAGTAAACAAAGTTGGGTTTCCACAGTTATGGAGTTCACTGAGAGACAGATTTTGCTTCTTGTCATTTGTGCGCAAAACTTAATCACCTTCAGGGACTTCCCTCCTGGTCCAGTGGTTGGGACTCTGCACTCCCAATGCAGGGGGCCTGGGTTCGATCCCTGGTCAGGGAGCTGGATCCCACAACCCGCAACTAAGACCCAGCACAGACAAATAAATAAATATTTTTAAAAAACAAACAAAAAAAAAAACGTAATCACCTTCAGTAAATGTGATCCTCAAGTGAGAGGGACACATGGTGGATGCAGAGAGCAGCTTGGATTGTAAGGGCCCATAGCGCTTTGATTAGTACAGAGGAACAAGCCCTAGGGCTCTAATTCCTGCCCAAGTCTAGAAAAGTCTACGGCTACCTCCCTTCCTTGGTCGCTGGTGCCCCACTCACCTTAACCATCCTCCATCTGGGATTAGGAAACTTCTCCATTTGCAGGGAGTCGAAGTCCCTCCAATCCTCTCCTCCTCTGACATATGCAGTCTGCACATTAGCATGGTAATGCCTCATGCCATTAGTGAGTAACGTGCTGAATAATTAGGCTATGAAAATCTAACAGCAGGGATTTTTGTTTTATTAGCAATTTTCCATCCTATTGTGTTAATTTCATCTCATGTCAGCCGGCTTTCTGAGTAAACAATGATCACAGGCAGACATCATTTCCCAGCACATTGTGCTGCCATGGGTGACTTAACAGATCAGAAAATGGCTTAAGTTGCCTTTTGTCTTGCAGTCTCTGCCTTCTGTTGATGTCACAATATCCGTAGCCCCTGGTTTCTTACGGCTCTGGAATATTCATTTCCTTTTCATCAGTGTGTGTCTGCCTCCACCTGTCTGTTCTCAGTCTATCTCCATGTCCCTCCTTGCTTTTATTCTTCCTCTTTCTGCCATCTCCTCTCCCATACCTCTGTATGCCTACCTGTAATGATATTCCACTTGTCTGGAATCTTATTCTATTTAAAGAGTTTTCACATCCATCTTGCATTCTCTCCCTTCCCCCTTCATTTTTTCCATACACCTTCTTTCATTTCTTTCACCTTCCTCCCCAATTCATCTGCTATCTTCTCATCATTCCCTCCTCCTCGTCCCCACTTCCACTCCTCGTTCTACCTAGCTCCTGCAATGCTATCTCTCAGCCTCTCGCCCCCTCCCCAACTCATTCTCTCCTTCCTGCTCGCTGAGATTGCTGGGTGACAGATGATTAATATTTGGCCCAGCCATGTTGGAAAGTTTAATGCTTTTTTCTGTGATATCCCCCACAGTCATCAAACATCTGCAAGTTTCTCTCAGAGCTGAGAAAAAGTTCTGTTACTGAGGACATCGTTGCTGTCCAAGTTACAAAAGCAGCGGCCAAGTCCCTGAGAAAGATGGTGGAGAAAGATAAGGGCAGCATTTACCTGGGTCACCATGTGGGACAGATCTGACAAGGGAGGGGTCATGCTGATCGGGAGCCCTTCCGCTCTGCTCCCTTCTCTCTGACTCCAGGAGGGTATAAATCTGAATTCCTCCAAGGCAGCATAGTGCTTACTGGCTCTACTCAAATATCCAGGTCAGGGCTTCCCTGGTGGCGCAGCGGTTGAGAGTCCGCCTGCCGATGCAGGGGACGCGGGTTCGTGCCCCGGCTGTTGTACAGCAAAGTGAATCAGTTATACATATACATATATCCACTCTTTTTTAGATTCTTTTCCCATATAGGTCATTACAGAGTACTGAAAAGAGTGCCCTGTGCTATACAGTAGGCCCTTATTTGTTATCTATTTTGTATATAGTAGTGTGTATATGTCAATCCCAATCTACTTTTTAAAAAAGATATGGCGGGGCTTCCCTGGTGGCGCAGTGGTTGCGCGTCCGCCTGCCGATGCAGGGGAACCGGGTTCGCGCCCCGGTCTGGGAGGATCCCACGTGCCGCGGAGCGGCTGGGCCCGTGAGCCATGGCCGCTGGGCCTGCGCGTCCGGAGCCTGTGCTCCGCAACGGGAGAGGCCACAGCAGGGGGAGGCCCGCGTACCGCAAAATAAATAAATAAATAAATAAATAAATAAATAAAAATTAAAAAGATATGGCTAAATGCCAGTTACTCAAGTGCTTGACCTACGCATCCATAGAAGACCAATAACCTGACAGGCTGCCATCTGGGACAGCAGTTTGAGACAAGCCAGAGTAATTCATGGTTTTCATAATTAACCCACAAAATGAAACACAGTTACTCTCCCTGCTAAGAAGCACAAATACTATCCTTTTTGTTTTGCCCACCCTTGAATCCTCATCATTCGGCCACATTTTTTTTATCCCTCCTCTATAATGCCCAATACATACATGGCTATTTGACTTCTTAAAAAATCAACTGGCTTAACAGATGAGATTTTAGCCCTACAAAGCCTGGCATGACTCTTGTGCAAAAGAAATCCAGAAAAGGTACAAGGAGCTTTTGAAAGACACCAAGACCAAAAAGGATCTAATATTTTCGTGAACCCATCGTATACCCAGAAGTGTGCAGTGAAGGTACAAAAGATATGAAGAATAACTTCTGTGGCCTCAAGAAAATGTCGATTAGACAATAGACTAGGAATAGGTGACTGTTAGACTGTGTGACAAAAGCTACGCATATAACTGTACTTCAAAAGAGAAATAGGTAATGTGTTTTCAAGAAGTCAACCGTGATTTAAGTCAGGTTTTAAACACTCCTGGACGGAGAAACAAAACAATCGAAGTCAAAGGTGGAAAGGTACATGGTCTGGGATCGCAGAAAAAGTAGCTTTGCTGATGTGAACCGTAATCACTACTGGGCAGTAGGAGGCTGGTGGGTGTTCCCAGGCGTGATCCTGCACAGCCACCTAGCAACCGTCCAACCAGGACTGGACCACTAAGACAATTACGTTTAGTTCACCGTGGACCAACCTTAGAATCAGAAGTGGACTGACTGCTGCCCGAGCTAAAAATCGCCAGCCACCGACTTCTCCCTGCGCTCAGCACATCAGCATTCAGCACCACGGCCAGCGCCTGAGGCAGGAGAAGGGAGAGAAACCCAGAGGGGCAGCCAGGAAACTATAATCATTCTCTTGCAGTCGGCCATGGGGCCCTCGCTTCCTCCCTTTGTCTCTGATGCTTCTGCCCTAGTGTCCACTCAGGACCACTGTGTCGGGGTGTCCATAAAGACTGACTGTGTTATACTAACATCTGCACTGATTAACCAGTAGAGGAAGAGAAGAGAAATCTACGTATATACATAGATCCCTCCCCTCCCTAAGAAGCTGACTGCATTGGGGAAGAGCGGCAAACCCCTCCCCATCCTCTTCCATTTGGTGACCAAGAGAGCAGGCCCTGGAGTCAAGCTGTCTGGCCTGAGCTCCTCCACCTAGTAGCTGTATGACCTTGGGCAAGTTACACAGCCTCCCTCAAGTGCAAAACGGAGATGATAATATTATCTACTTCACTGGATAGGGTGTCTGCAAACCACTTAGCAGAGTTTCAGGAACGTAAAAAGTACCCCATAAATGGCTTTGCTGTTATTATTGTTCCTCTTGTTACTATTATCTGGCCACACTGGCCTCCTTGCTCTTGGATCAGCATACTTCTGCCTCAGAGCCCTTTCAGTTGCTATTTCCTAGGCTTCGAAACTTTCTCCCAAAATCTCCACAGGGCTTGCTTCCTCACTTCTTCAGGTAATCAGTGAGGCCTTCCCTGATCACACCCTCTAAAACAGCCCCTCCCTCTCTGCTAGGCCCCACCTTCCATTCCTGCTTTGTTTCTCTAACTAAAATATATCACATTCTGACATATTAAATATTATTTTTATGTTTCTTACTTTCTCCTTCCCTTTTCAGGATACAAGCTCCACAAAGGCATGGCTTCCGCTCACTCCTGTATCCTAGAGCCATTAAAGAGTACTGGCATGTCACTGGTGCTCACACCTACCTGCTGAGTGCATTATTATTATTAATATCAAGAGGCTTATTTAGAGATTTTTTTTCTATTTTACATGGGAGCAAACTGAGACATACAGAGAATGTGGTCCACCTACTAAATGCAAGTCAGTAGAAGACCAGAAGATAATGACTTGAGAGCCAACCCTTCAATCTGTTTCACCAGAACAATCCATAAGCCGACATGGTGTTCAGACACAGCCCTAGAGGGAGGGCCCCTTACCTCCAGGAGAGTCCTTGGGTAACAGTTCCTCATCTCCATGAGCACCCGGAGACCAGCCCAGGACTCCAGGGAGACTGCAGAAGGCTAGCAAAGCTCTAAGGACATCCTGGGAGGCACACTTAAGAATCCCTGCATTGCATGGGTCTGCCTGGCTTCAGACCTTTGACATGGAGAATTGTCTAAAGCTAGACAGGGCTTGGCACCAAGAAGGCCGTGCCAGCAGGGTTCTGATATATCAGGGTTCATCCTCTCCTCTTCTCCTGCAGCAGACAACGTCTCCATGAACCACCATGTCCATGAACCAAGGTGCTACCCTTCTGCCCTTCTGCCCTTCTGCCCTCCAAGGAGGAACCGTGGATGTGAGACCTATGCTCCTCCCTCAGCCAGCAGGTTATCAACACAGAAGGCATAGGGCGGGGATCATTCTGAATCTCCTGCAAAGGAGTCTGCTTCCCAAATGGCCAGAGTCTTCAATGTAACCTGTTTATGTAGTAAGCCCTGTGTCAGAGCCAAGATGAAAGAGGAGACAGGCCTGACAGGGAGGAACTGTCCTAGCTAACAAGGGACTCAGTGCAGACAGAAAAATCCAAATTTGGGCTGCTACAGCCAGCCTGGACAGTTACTTTTTCCAAACTCTGAGCCTGGGGGTGAGATAAGAACACTCAGGGCAGGACAGGTCGGGGAAGAGATGAGTGACAGAAGCCCTGGTTCTGCTACGGGAAGGCCTTTAAAACCAGGCACAATCCAGAAAAACTGAGTCCTATGAGGAGCAGGAAGACAAAGTCACAACCCACACCCCTCCCCCCATGCCAGGCACGAAGGACACCTTCCACTAATGGGGAAGTCGAAGGAGAAGCCCCACGGTCCCAAAGCCAGGGCTCCACATCACAGGAAGGAATGACACGCTGTGAATTGTACAGCACCAACTGGAGAGCTTGTTCAAATTGCAGACCAGCTGAATTAGAATCTCTGGGGATGGGCCCCGGAATGTGCATTTGGACACTGCTCAAACAATTCTCATTCTCTGAGTTTTGGAAGCATTGCCATAAATGGTTTGCCCTGTTGAAGCGGAGCAATTCAAATCAACCAGTCAGCTCTTTGTGAGGCTTCCCATGCTCTGGACTCTGTGCTAGCAGCTGACCTTCTTGGTATATGCAGTCTGGGAAGCTGGGGGGATGACTTGTGTGGCCTCCTCTCCATACCGTGGTAGGGAGCAGACCCTAATCCATGAAGCACCAGCTGAGAAGCTGTTGCTTAGTCCAGCAGAGCTGCCTTCCGAGTTAGAAACTGGCCTTGGCCTTTGCATCAGACTGGAGCTCATCTTCAGTGCACTGTGGGGGAGGCAGGTAGGTGAGAGGGAGAGGCCGGGTCACCCTGGGAACCTGGTACTGTCCCGCTCCCACATCTCACTGCATACATCACTTTCATATTTACCTCTCTCTTCCTTCCTACTCAACTTTTTTACAGATTCCCAGAAGCACAGACGCTCGTGTGTAGAAGGAATATTAGAGGTCATCCAGCTCAGGCCCCCCCGATACAGTCCTGTCGTTCATTTCTCTGCTGTCTTCTTCTCCCTGCTAAATTGTGAGGTCTGCCCAGGGCCATCCCCAAAAGGCACACGCTTGTCTGTATTACATGGCAGCTAAAAGGTTGTTGGTCTATATCCCAGAACCAGTAAAAGCCACAGTGAGGATCTCGTATATCCAAAATCTGGCACTTACATGGCTGCTAGAGCTGCCTCTACTTCCCCAGCAAGGCCTAAAAAGACTATATGGAAGTCCAGCCTCCCCCAGAGAATACTGGGGGCATGTTGCATTCCCTTACACTATGTTGATGGCATTCGATCTTGCTTTCAAACTTTGCTTCCCAAAAGGCACTAATACTGGAAGCAGAGTTACTTCTGATTTCAGCTCATCATCTCTAACCACCCTCAGGAACCATGGTGTCATAGAAAAGTCACTGCTCATGGTCCTTTTGGGGGGAGGTGCATGGAGAGGGAGTGGTCAGAGATCAAAGCCCGGCCATCTAGTCAACCTTGGCTTTCATCCCTGCAGGTATGTCTGATGTCCAAGTCATGTGCTCTTTTGTTCAGAGCACCCACTCATCAAGGGCAGGGCCATATCTGTTTAGGTCATGGTTGGATCCTTTATAAATACTCAAAGAAGCCAATATGCAAGAGCCTAAGAGGCAGAACTTGGCAGTCAGGCTCAGCAAACAGTGCAGAAGCCATAGCTTAGACCAATTTCCCACCTGAGCCATGGAGGAAAGACTGTGAGCCACCATAGTTGCTTCCACAGCCCTCACAGACAACATCATCATCATCTGGCACCATCAGCAGTTTAGCTCCCACCATGAATAAGAACCATCTGCTGTGCATATCCTGGTGGCACAGGGTCTCTTGAAAGAGGTTTAATTCAAGATTCTATTGAGTTAAGGAATTTCAGTGAAAGAGCAATGGCTTGCAACCAGAAACCTGATTTAGCCATTAACATGCTGTGATCTCCCTGGATTCTGTGTCTGAATCTGAAAAGTGGGGGGCTTAGTACCGAGGATGAATGAAATCATGCCTTTGCTGCTGTCAGAGCTTCCTGAAGAAGAAACCTGCATACAAGGTTGTGATATTAATGACATACTCAGGTGCTTCCTAAAGTTTGGAACTAATATCAAAGGCCTGGCTGTTTCAACTCCTCAAGATTACATCAAGCAGAATGTCCTGGCATTAAAGGAATGCCCTGCTCTCATCTTTACCTGGATTTTCACCACCTGCGTTGGCTTCCTGATGGCAGGAGATACTGCTAAGTCACTTGGTCCCAAGGATATTAATTGACTTCCCAGTTTGGTGACGTTCACTTGCTCACTCTCACTCTCTCTCTCTCTCTCTCTCTCTCTCTCTCCCCCCATCCCTCTCCCTCCCCTTCTCCCTGTCCCCCTCCACTTAGTGGAGTTGATAGAGGCAACACCTCAACAGCTGTTGCCTCAACTGCCACAGCAGCAACAGACAACTGCAGCCTCAACAGCAGAAGAGGCAGCGGTGAGCAGAGCATCAGAACTTTCCCTCCTCTTCACTTCAGGAAGTGAGAAAAGCTATGCCAAGTGATGGGGAGGGGGCTGGCTGCTCTAGAATCTCAGCTCTCCTCCAGGAGCCTGGCACCGGGCACGGGAGTTGCCATGAACACACACACCAGCAGGGCGGCTTCCAGCTGGCGCGGGGAGTGGTACCCTCAGCATTGCTGGGAGGAGCTGGGAAGGAAGCGGCCAGAGCCAGCTTCTGGCTAGAGCTGAGAGGCAGCCATGACAAGAGGGGTGGGGGATCTCAAAGCCATAAGGTAGCACCGTGGAGTTGAACACAACCCCTAACGAGGAAATCCATCTGTCTTTGAGACTCAGGAAGGGAGAATCCTTTCCTGAAGGTCACAGGGTAATGGAAAGGCCAAACTTTTCCAAAGGACCCAGGCTCTGCTTCAGAGAGTTAGAAACAGAGATGGTCGGTAAATAAACACAAGACACCCAAGTAAACAGGTTCTCTGAGCCCTCTGAGCAATGCCAACCTGAGCCATGCTTCTGGACAAAGCACCCAGCCAATAATCCATGTCCTCATAGTACATAACATTTGGGTAAGACATTAGATTTGCAAACGCCTTTTAGACAAGGCTTTACGTGTCAGTACGTTTGCTCAGGATTGCAGACCCTGCTCTCCACGGAAGCATCTCCTGTCAGTGGAAGCCCCAGTATCTCTTTGGATCAAACTGCTTCTCCATTCCTTTCCCCTACATCACACCCCTGGGACTTTGGGCTCCAAGAGTGGGAGCCCAGCCCCTCCCCTAACCCAATCCAGACCAAGAGGCCTCCTCTCCTCTCCCAGCAGGCACTCGGCTAAAACATCTAAGAAGCAAGCACCCAGAGCAAGTGCAGGAAGGAGAACAGTGAACGTTGTCTCTGATAAACAAGCAAGGGGACCCACACAGGCAGGAGTTAAAGCAAGCTCTGGAGCCAGATGGCCTGCATTCAGAGCTGACTCCATTCCTACCAGCTACGTATTCCTGCACGTGTTTTTAACCTCTGTGCCTCACCTTCCCCATCCAGAAAACAAAGACAGTTACAGCAGCACTCATGCCACTGTTGAGGGACTCGGGCAAAAGAGTACAGGGCAGGGCCTAGCATGTTCCTGGCCCCTAGTGAATCTGTAGTGACAAATGGTACTATAATGGGGCGGTGGGGTCAGGACGGGTGGCATTTCCCCAGGACAGGTGGAGACCTGCAGTCCAGGAGGAAATCTGGAACCGCACGAGGTATAGGAGACACGCCCTTCCTATGCCACTTGGTAAATTTCCTAAACAGGAATCTGCCTGCGGACACACAACTTGCACTGACTCGAGGTTCCCATTACCTTATTGAAATGTCCCTTCTTCCTCTGGTCACCTTTTTTAAAGTCCCTGAATCCTAGCCCAGAGGGGCCCTCTGTGAGCCCTTGACCCCTGGGCTCCTTGGTGAAATCAGACTCCAAGAAGAGCAAGCAGGAAAGGCAGGTGAGTCTCTCCTCTCCCTCACCCCTCCTCCCTCCGCCCTGAGCATCTTCCTCCCCCAGGTCCCCGACACCTGTTGGGGTGAGTGCCAAGTCTTCCCCAGTGCTCCCCTCTCTCCATCCTGGGATTCCCCCTCCCAAGCCCACACCTGTATTTGTTAATCAAGACACAGAGGATGCAGTAATTGCCCAGCAGAAAACACGGGTGCAGATGTTAGGATGCACCAGGGCAAAAGCACTAAATGAGATTCTTGTTTTCCAAACAGAGCCCGACATTTAATTACAGCCTTTCCCAGTGCTTATTAAAAACCCTTATTTTTTTTCCTTATTGTTTTCCTGCATGGCGCATATTGAATCAGCCACTGCCGTTGTCTTGTTTTAGGAACGTTCATAAAAAGAACTGATGTGGAAAATTGCAAACACAGATTGTACCCAAACAATATCTTCTCCCTTTGCTTTTCTCTCTGGTCTTTCTTTCTCTGAATAACAACACCGGAGGTTGTATGCAGCACACATCCAGGCTCTTTCCCAACAGCCAACAGCCAAACGGTGTCTTTTCGACACGCAGACACCACCCCTGCACCTGCCTGAGAAAAGAGTGTGGAGGCGACTGAGCCTCGCTCTGAGACCAGGAGGGACAGGAACACACATCCTGTGGGAAAGCGGAGCGGACAGGTGAGAGGGAGGCATGGAATCACAGACCATCAAAGCCAAAAGGACTCTCAGCAGGAGTGGCCATTAAGTCCCCAGTCAGGTGTGCAAACAGCTGGCCCAGAGAGGGGAAGTGATGGAACGAGGACAAAACCAGTTCTCCTGCCCAAATGGACTGGAGAACTTTCCACTAAAATACACAGCCTCCTCTTGCTTCTTGGGAGACTTGTATCCAGAAAGACCCTTGGACTCTTGTTTTTAACCCATAAAGTTCCTCATCAGAAAAGCGGGGGTGGTTTCTGGATGCCTTCTCAAGTGGAACATCCCACCTTGGGAACCGGCAGCGCTTCCTGCAAGTCCCATCACTGTTCCAAGGGGACCAGGTCCAGGTCACAGCCAGATATAGTGCCACCCAGGCGCTGAAAAGTGTAATGGCCCACTCACCTCTGAATGCTGCCGCCTTTTGAAAAACTAGCCTGTTTCCCAGGCCTTTCTGCAAAAGTTTCCAGGGACAAAGTCCAAAGGACACACTGGGGAAAGAGACTGGATCCCCTGGGGCGTCCCCAGGTCTCCACCGGAGCACCCCTGCCACCTTCTCCTGCTTTCCCCACTCGCCGCCACTGCGCCACCAACTGGATCAGGAGCCCAGCTTTTGAAGGAGCAGCGTCTCCTCACTCCCTGGCATCTTCCCTCCCTGCTGCTCTCCTGACAGGCGCGGGGAGGGAGGGCACAATTAGTGCCAATTTAGAGGAGCGATGGAGGCACGGGGAGGTTTCTCACCGAACAAGGAATAAAATTCTCTTCCTTCCCCTGTCCCCTGCTCCTCATAACCCACCAGCAGCAGCTAGCCTTCCATCCTCCATTCTGCTCAATATCCCCTTCCTTGTCAGGAACGCAGGGGAGAACAGGGGGATGGAGCTGGTCCCCGCTGTCCCTGATCCAGGCAGAACGCTGCTGAACTCAGACTCTGTCACACCCTGCCCACCAGGACCCTCCCAGCTGAGGAGGGGGCTGTCTGTCCTTAGATAATGGGGCTGAGGCCTTGGCCACGTGACTACAGAAGAGGACTCTTGATCTCCTCCTGAAGTTCCTCCTCAACTTCTCGGTCCTCCAAATCCAATTTTTCCACCTCACACGAGGAGGACAGGAGTTGGAGCAGAAGGAACCACGGAAAGAGAAGGCAACTGGCAGGTTCCTCCCTGACCCTCCACCCCACGGAGAGGGGAGGTCAGAAGTAGATCTCAAGGGGCATCCGAATCCAGTGCCCTGGTGTGCACGGCATCTCGTCCCTTTGGGGCTGGGGGCCACCCAGGAGCCCGGGTGAAGTGTGGCAAAGCCAAGGACAACTTTAACAATCTGGTGTCTCTGCTGATAATCTCGCCAGCAGAATCATGAACTTTGGAGCAAAAGGGCTGGGCCAGATGCTCTAACTGAGTCTCCATTTCACCTTCTTTCTCCAGAGCTGGCAAAGCTAGAAACGACACTTCCCAGACCATCTTGTAGCTCAGTTCACTTTCAGCCAATTAGATGCATTCCTGCCAGATTTAGAGAGAGGTGCCCGGGGGTCGGCATGTCTCTGCAGAGCTGTGGTCAGACAAGCAGGGCCAGACAGACACAAGGGCTGGTGATGGCTGGGCTCCAGGGTCCAGCGTCACACGACTGGCTTCAAGGGGGAGGGGGGGTGGCCGTGATGGTGACAGCAGAGGCAACCGTGATGGGGCAGTTTCCCTACCCGTAGCCTTTAACTTCATTTAGCTCTTCCAGGGATTTTGTAAAGTCCTCATTCTCTGTATAAAATCCCTTTCTGCTTGAAATACCTACAGTGATTTCTGTTTCCTGCCTTAAAGACTGACTACAACATTACATACACATAGGGTCTATAGAGGTCTTTGTATCCATTTTGCATCTGAAGCCCAGAGAAGAGAAATGACTTCCCCAAGGACCCACAGCAACTTAGAAGAAGATCTGGGACTGGACTCAACCTTCCCCACTCTAACCCAGAGCTCATTTCAGCAGCAGGTGACGAGGAAAGTAACTGTCCCTTTAAAACAGCCTTTCTTCTCTCCCCTAAGCCCTGTCCTCCCAGCCCCCATGGGTGTGTACATGTGAGTCCATGTGTAAATTCACAGGCATAGCCACGTGTGTGCCCTGGCACACATTAACATAGCACACACCAGTACTGAGGTGTTTCGTCCCTGGTGCCACCAAAAGTCCAAGTGGCTCAGCTGCAACCTCTGGGCTGTGGTTCTATTAAAGTTCTTTCAGGGAACAAGCTTTCATTTCATGGACAATTCAGAATCTCCATTCAGAGGAAACGATGTTTTGCCAGGCATTTTCCCGCTTGAGAGCTGGTCAGAATTCACGGTAAGAGCTGATAAAGGCAATGTAAGTCAGCAGCTTAGAACAACAAATAAAAATGCTGAACCGATGAGAAAAGTCTCTGAAAGTGACGCAGCTGAAAACGTGTCTTTCCCTGGGGCTGCTACTAACAGCCTGTCGCCTGGGGGCCAGGGCAGAGATCTACCAGCCAAAGACACACTTACAGACAGGGTTCACATCAACCGGCTCCCCGGAGCTGTGGGTGTGGGTTTTTCAGTCGGGCTCCACTGAGACTTTAGGAAGTTGTGGCCACGCCTTTGGCTTGGGCAGAGCTTCCTTCCAAGAATGGAAAACTCTTGGACCTTAGGGAGATGACAGTGGCCACTGGAACAGCAAACATGGGAAGGGCATGTGGAGGAGGAGGAGGGGGAATGGAAAGAGATCCCACCGGGGAGCAGTGTACTTGAACTTCAGAGGGTCCATTATTATTCTCCCCCTCTTCCCGTTCTCCTTTTCTGAGTGCAAGATGAGCTGCATTATAAGAATCACTGTGGGCTGCTTGGAGAAGATTCCCCAGCTCTACCAGCCCCGGGGGCTAGGGCAGGCCAAGGGGTGCCTTCCTGTCGAAGCCCTCCCCCATCCTTCTCCATACCCCACAGCTCAGTGAGCCACAGAGTCCTTTGCCCCAAAGCTGGTCTACAGACCTGGCCCACCCATGGGAATGCTTTTATCAGACTTTATCAAAACGAAAAAATAAAAATAAGGATCATGCAGGATGTGTGTGTGCGTGCGTGCGTGCGTGCGTGCGCGCGCGCGCGCGCAAGGTTGCCAACTTTCCTTTCTTGGGCAGAGTTACCCTTCCTTCTGAGATTATTCCCTTCCTGGGAAGAGTCCCTCTTTCATGTTAAGACATCCTCTCTTTTACGTATTGATAATAATAGTAACGGTAGTTTTGTTGTTGTTGTTGTTAAGTCAGTGTTTCTTATCCTTTTCTTTTTTAACATTCTTGCTTGACAAAAGAAGTCAGCTCCCTCATGTTAGGCCTGGTTGGATGGTTTTTCTTTTTTACCGGTCTGTGCAGTACAGAGGCCAACACCTCACCCCTTCCCTCCCCATCACCTCTGCAAGACTCAGGCACAGAGGCCCAGCGTAGGTTCTGCCCTGCTCTCCTCTCCGGGGGCCCCCCTTCCAATGCAGCCAAATGAGCATATGCAAAATAAGCCAGAGACAGAACCATTCTTCGGTCACACACACACACACACACACACACACACACACACACACACACACATCATCATAAACTGCAGCCCCTATCTCCACTCAGATTGTGCTCCCCCACCACCCCAGGCCACAGGAATGGGCTCTCCATACAGAGGGGCCCCCACTAACCGAGTTTTTTCCACCTTCACCCTGCAGCCAACCACCCCAGCAAGCTGCAGGCTCACCCACTACAAAAGGAGGAAACTGACGAAGGAGGTGGGTTCCCTGTGGGCTGGGAGTGGTAAGACATTCGGGGACTTTTTTGGGGGGTTCTAGCCACTGTCTGCTTCTTTTCCCCAAGCTTTGAAACGCTGTTGGGAAGCCTTCCCACCAGGATGTCAGCATAGCCGGACAAGGGACTGATGACCAAAGGGGGGAGACAAGGGAGCATGACACGGGGAGAAATCCAGCTTCTCCAGCTCCAACCATCACTGTTGGAGCAGAGCAGAGTCGTGCACAAGAACAAAGGGAGACGTGGAGGCTGAGGAGGGAGGGCAGGGAGGACAGCTTCGCCAGGACTCCATCCCGGAAGTTTACTAGGGAAGCAGCAGACGATCTGAGGAGACCCCACAGAGTCAGGGGCCCATGATCATGATGACATGATCAGTGGGCAGCACTGGGGTGCCCCTCACAAACTCCCCAGCCCCTCCCAGAACACTCTCCTGGCTCTGGAGACAATGCCTCATCTGTCTATCTCCCGCCTGCTGTCCTTCCCTGGGCACCTTCAGATCTCAGACCACAGGCCGCCCTAATGTACCCACAGGTCAGGGAGGGCCTGAGCTCACTCTCCATGGAGTCATGCACTTCCGGTTACCATAGTTACCACAACCCCTCCCGACGCCTCCCACGGGTCAGAACTCAGACCTGGCTTCTCCCTCCCGGGGGTGGGGGGCGGGGGCGGGGGGGTGCAGCCTGACCTCCCTGTAGAGCCTGGCAGGTTGTCCTCAGGCATACAGAACAACTCCCTTCTCCTCGGCCTGTGTTAGGGCGGACTCAGAGCCAAAACTCCTTTGCTCATCACGCATTTTTGCCTCCATCCCTCACCTTCAATCTGCCAGGCCAAACCCAAACTTGCTCTGGGTTGCCATGGCAACTCATCCCATAATCATATATGCCCTGACTCCAGAGCTAAGGGACTAGGATCTGTGCTTATAAATCTTTGGGGTGGCCGTGGAAGAGGACAGTAGGTGTGGGGACACCGAGGTGAGAGCACAGATGGAGGGGCTCTTTCTACAGTAAAAAAATGAGCACACGCAGATAAGAAACAAGACATTTCTTGAATCTGCCTACTTTTCTCTGGTCCTGACTGGCCTTAGCCCAATCCAGGCCACCAACTTCTCTCCCCTGGACTAAACTAGTAGCAAACAGGACCAGAGAAACATGGGAGCAGCCTCCTAGCTGGTCTCCCTGACTCCAGGAGAGGCCCCTATAACCCACTCTCTGCCCGCAGCCAAGGGTTGTTTTGCAACTAGGAAATGGGTTCTATCAGCCCCTACGAGACAACCTCCAGGGACTGCCTCTTGCCCTCAGGATAAAGCCCCCTCCTGGAGCCAGGCCCTTTGTGATCAGGCTCCAGCCACCACTCTGGTCCCAGCTATCGTTGCATCCCTGAGCCCTCAAACCCTGCCCTGCTCTCTATGATCCAGTCACCCTGAACTTCCTGTAATTCCCCAAATGGACCTTTCTCTGCCCTCTGAGCCTTTGCATATGCTGTTCCCTCTGTCTAGACTGCTGATCCCATTGTCTAGCTAATACCTGTTCAGTCTTCATGGCCTACCTTAGTTACCACTTACTCCAGAAAGCCTTCCCTGATACCCGCACCAACTAAGCTGGGAGCCCCCGCATGTTCTCTCATGGCCCTTTATCCTCCCTCTCTTTGAGGATTATCGTATGTATTAGCCAGTCTACCTCCCCACCCAACTAGAAGTTTTACAAAGGCAGGGATGATTGTCTTTACTCATATCTGTATCCCTAACACTAAGCTCCTTGCACAACACAAGAGCCAAGGAATTCAATGTGTGAATGAATGAATGAACGAATGAATGACATGAAGATGAGAGGGGCGTTCCTGTGTATACTGTCAATCTATCACTTCAATTACGGAAAGCTAATGTAAGATATGCTGAATGGTACCTCTCCAGTTGCCTTGGCTTGCAGAATCAGAGCTAAGGCCTCAAACCTAAAAATAACAGGCATGAAGTTACTTCCTGCCTTCTTACAGAAGCTTCCAGAAACTTATGAGAAGGCTCTATCTCTAACTACTCTCACATCTTCTTCCCCAAGCACAGTTTATATGAGCAGAAGACAAGAGAGAAGTCAAGATACTTTTCAGAAATCCAGAGTTAAAGCCCTGGGGCAAAGAATACTGCGGACTTTTCCTCCCTTTCCCGTGGGGAGGGGAGGAAGATGCTTCCCTGAATCTGAGTCAAGAGAAGGCAGCTCCAACAGAATCAACTGTAGACGCCGGAAGTGCCTGCAAGAAGGAGATGCTGGATCTCATTCAACCCTAGCAGAAGGGTTGGGTTTGCCCCTGGTCCGTTTGGACACCTCTTGCCCCTCCTCCCCAGCCCCCAGGGCACGGACAGCCCAGAGCGTACTCCTACTGCACTGCTAAGGCCGAAGACTTCTGCCCCTAAGAGAGCAGCCAGCCCCTAGCTGCACCGAAGCGTCTGGAGGAGAGCAGAGGAGCGCTGACTCCGATGGGTAGTGGAGATGAATGGTACACCAGACCAGACCAGGAGCCCTTTATTTCCTCAGGGAGCCGGAAAGCCAGGGCTCTGTCTGAGATGTCACTAGGGGATGGGAGGGGAGACTCGTCCTGCATCCCTCTTTGTATCCCTCTCAGTTCAGACTGTTCAATAACCCAGTTTCATCAGGAGAGAGGGTAATTTGTGCACCATTTGGGTCTGGAGAAATAAGGGCACCGGGGAGTATAACCATGGAAGAGTTCTCCCCCAGGGCTGGAGATGAGCTTCCAGGCTCCCCATTCCCCTGTTATTTCAATTATAAAATATTCAGTTTCTGGATGAAGGTTTGGCATTAAGGTCAGCCATGTAAATGCTGAATCTACACCAAATGCTGCTTCCAGACAGCCAGAGAAGAAGACAGGATGGGTGCAGCATGGGGCTGAGATGTTTCCTCCATCATTCATTGAAATGTGTGCTCTGGCATCCTGAAGCAAATGCAGAACAAGCCCAACTCAGCCAGCACACATGGCACCCCTGGCTCTACTCGGCTCTGGACAAGAACAGAACTCACACCTCTGAATCTTGACATCGCATTTCTTCCCAGCCAGCCCCCATCCAAGAGGAAAATTTCACCCTTTTTGGTTCCTAAAATGATCTGTTCTCCTCTCCCCTCCCCTCTTCCCTGCCTCCAGCTCCTTCGGTCTAAATATTCATGACGTCATGAGTCAAAAACATGCCTCCCAGGATATCTTTAATAAATACGCTGAGGGAGAAAGGCTCCTGCTTGAATATTAGGTATGAAATTTATAAGACAAATAATTCTCCTAATCAAGTTGAATTTAGTCTTGTGCATTAGATTAAGAGAAAGAGAGAGAGAGTAAAAAAATGGAACAGTGGCCACCAAAAAGCCCAGGGACCCGGCAGCAGAGCTGAGCTCAGCCATTTTAAATTCTAGCAGTTCATCCTCTGCTCCTTGGGACAGACAGCTCTGCACCATCTCTGCGGCCAGAGCCAGGTAGCCAAGCGGAGCTCAGAAAGTATTCCTTCTTTCACCCCATCCCTGGTCCCTGCAGAGGCCAGACTCCAACGCTTGATGTCCATCCAGAGAAATGGGACCTCTAGAGCATTCGAGGGGGCCTGGCCTTGCAACCCCCAACCCAAGGGTGAGGTCCCCAGCCCCTCGGCCAAGCCATCCTATCCAAGAGCCATCCTCCAGGACACTCATTCTCCATGTTTCCTTCCCACGGGGGTCCCGGGGCGCCTGTGAGTTTCTGTAGCTCTGGGTTGATTTCACGATGAAATTTGCCCAAAGCATTTTCACTGCTGTTAAGGGCTGTTCCCCCCTGGCCTGTTCATTATCCCCTAAAAAAAAGTCCCTCCCAGGACTCCCCTGGTGGCGCAGTGGTTAAGAATCCACCTGCCAATGCAGGGCACACGGGTTCCATCCCTGATCCGGGAAGATCCCACATGCCACGGAGCAACTAAGCTGGTGCGCCACAACTACTGAGCCTGCGCTCTAGAGCCCGCGAGCCACAACTACTGAAGCCCGCGTGCTTACAGCCCGTGCTGCACAACAAGGGAAGCCACCGCAATGAGAAGCCCGCGCACCGCAACGAAGAGTAGCCCTCGCGCTACTAGAGAAAGCCTGCACGCAGCAACAAAGACCCAACGCGGCCAAGCAAACAAACAAACAAACAAAAAGTCCGTGCTGCACAACAAGGGAAGCCACCGCAATGAGAAGCCCGCGCACCGCAACGAAGAGTAGCCCTCGCGCTACTAGAGAAAGCCTGCACGCAGCAACAAAGACCCAACGCGGCCAAGCAAACAAACAAACAAACAAAAAGTCCCTCCCACGTACCGGTACCCCTTCCCACCTCTCACACCTTCTGGGACAGTCTGTGCCACCTGCCTTTCTTCATAGAAAGACTCACACCCTGAGCATCACTCTCTTACTCACTATTTTTTTTTTTCAAAATTTATTTTATTTATTTATTTATTTTTGGCTGTGTTGGGTCTTCATTGCTGCACGCGGGCTTTCTCTAGTTGTGGTGAGCAGGGGCCGCTCTTCGTTGTGGTGCACAGACTTCTCATTTCTCGTTGAGGTGGCTTCTCTTGTTGCTGAGCACAGGCTCTATGCGCAGGCTTCAGTAGTTGCAGCACACGGGCTCCGTAGTTGTGGCACGTGGGCTCTAGAGCGCAGGGTTAGTAGTTGTGGCACGTGGGCTCTAGAGCGCAGGCTTAGTAGTTGTGGCACATGGGCTTAGTTGCTCCGCGGCATGTGGGATCTTCCCGGACCAGGGCTCGAACCCGTGTCCCCTTCATTGGCAGACGGATTCTTAACCACTGCGCCACCAGGGAAGCCCTCACTCAGTATTTACTGAGGCCTCACACATGCCCAGTCATCGTTCAAATTCTACAAGGAATAAAATAGGTCCTGAGAGCTGACTGTCCACAGGCTGCCTCCAGAGTTGAAAAAAATGCGTGACCAGCACTGTGGACTACTGTGCCCTGTGGAAGCATCACAGCCAGGGAGGACGAGACAGAAGCCTTCTGAAGCAAGGCCCAGAGCAGGGGCTCTGGTTACCTGGCTCCCAGGGCGGTGCCATGTGGGCTGGCTGTGCTGAAGGAATTCAGAGCAAAGGATCAGGAGTAGTTAGGGGCAGGCTGCTAGAGGGAGGGGGCAGCTGAGCAGAGTGTGCGTGGGGCGGCAGAGCGGGGTGCGGTAGGACCTGGAGAGACAAAGAGGACAGAGAGATTCCAAATGGGGTCAGCTGGCGCAGAGGGAGAAATCTTATGCAGACATGCCACAGTCAGATCACTCAAGGGGAGGCTTATATTCCACATGAGGCAGTGCCATGGGGCCAAGGAGCGGGGCAGATGCCTTCCTTCTGCATCTTCCAGCACTTCAGTCACTGCTGGAGAAGAGACTGACTGTAAAGAAAAGCCCTTGCCTACCTGTGCCCTCGTGTGACACTGCTGGGCTGGCGGCTGCTTTCCTTGTAATCGATGGGAAGTGGCTGCTAGTATAAGCCAGCTTTCACTGGTAAAGGGAGAGAAAACAGCCTCTGGCCCTTTCTGCAAAGGAGAAAAGCAGAAAAGTGCTCTGAATTCCAAATGGAAAAACAGATCAAAAGAAGGTGGGGCATCCCTAAGACCAGGAAGAGGATGCTGCCTCTGCTCCCTGGGACACGGGATCCAGGAGATCCTCGCTGCTCAAAGCCAGGCAGGGACAGCGCTGCTGCACTCAGAATAAAACCAGGGAACGGAAGAGCAACAGCCCTCTTGGAGGCAAGTGAGTGCAGGCAGAGCTCGGCTCAGATAAGGGCCTGAAGCTGATGAAACCGAAAGAAAATACAGATTTCTCAGTGCAGCAGAGTGATAGGCAGGATCTGGTCTGGGATGGGGCTGCCTTAGAAGAGCTGGACCAATGTTCCAGGAGCTGAGGCTTCTCCACACAAGACTTGCAGAAGGATGCTTCTCGTGCACCTGTAATGCCCACCCAAAGGCAGCCTGCATGAAAAGTGAAATCAAGAGTATGATCGGGCTTCCCTGGTAGCGCAGTGGTTGCAAGTCTGCCTGCCGATGCAGGGGACACGGGTTCGTGCCCCAGTCCGGGAGGATCCCACGTGCCACGGGGCGGCTGGGCCCGTGAGCCATGGCCGCTGAGCCTGCACATCCGGAGCCTGTGCCCTGCAACGGGAGAGGCCACAGCAGTGAGAGGCCCGCGCACCACAAAAAAAAAAAAGAGTATGATCACAGCAATGCTTTATAAATATGCACAGAACAAACTGGAAGGAAACACAGCTAAGTGTTCACAGTGGTTATCTCTAGGTCATAGAATTGTGGGTGATTTTTATGTATCTTCTCCATCAGCCTTCCCCCTTAATTACTCCATTATTCTTAAGCATCTGTATGCTATAAATCCTTAAGCCTGCAGGCTCTTGTTGCATTTTAAATAAGCAGTCTGAAAGCACGTTGTCAATAACTTCCTACAAGAGAATAAGGAGCAGACAGACACAGGCTGCGACCGCAGGTAGCAGCTCCAGACAGACCCACAGGAGACAAGAGGCTGGTGGCTGGACACAGGGCCAGCTGGTCAATACCCTTGGAGGCGGGCCCAGAGCTCGATACCTGGAGGATCGCAGGTGGAAATCACATCAAGAACGAGAACGGGGAGAAGCCAAGAAGGCCGAGAAAGCAAAACATGGATCTTAAGGAATTCTGCTTGAGGAGCTGAGCTCAGTCTAGAAAGGGAATCTGGTTTGGGAGGGAGGGGAGCAGAGGGTACAGAATTAAAGGGGCACATGCAAAAGAGTGGGGTGCACCTGGCCTTGGTGGGGCACCCAGTAATTAACCCTGGGAAAGGAGAGCAGAAGATGGAGGTGGGAAGGCCTGAGGCAGAGCTGGGGCATTCTCAGGTTCATCCATCAGGGTCAGGGACGTGCTCATTTGAGCTGGGCTGCGTGGGGGGCTGGAGAAGCTACCCGAGCCCTTCTGGCATTTCCTCTGGCTTCCGCATCCATTATGTTTGCCGATGTTCTCAGGAATTGGATTTTAGACTCCTGGGAGGGAAAGGACAGGGCTAACAGGATTACAGCACTTCCTGGGTTTTCAACACACACACCTCACACAGAGACCCACAGCAGGAAGGTGAGCTCCCGAAGGAGCTGGCTCAGGGCAGCAGCTAAGCCCCCTTCCCCCAGAGTCACTCCAGCAGGGACATGTGAGTGGCCACCCTCTGAAGCTGCTGTGGCCTCTGCAGTCATCCTGCAGGACTTCTGACTCCTCAGTGCCCCCGCTCCCAACTTCCACCCCCAGGAAGCAGCTTCAACATACATACAATGGAAAGGGATGGGGGGATGCCAGAGTGCGCCACCCACATCCACTCAGGACTGCAGGTCTGGCTTGGCTTGGATCCGTGGCACCCAAGTAGGCAAGCTTGCCAACTCCCCCTTCACCATCAGAGATCACATGGCGGGTATAAAGCTTTGCATTCCTTCATCCTACAGATTTTTACTGAGTAGCTAGTACTGGGCCACACACACAAAATGTCACTGCCCTCACTGAGCTTGCATTCCAGTGGAAGATGGAAAAAAACAAAACAAGCACAGACATGCACAAAATCTTATCTCCCCAACCTCTTAAGTTTAGAGTGTCCCAAGGCTCAGTCCTTTGACTTCTTCTGTCCTCTCCTGTCCCCTCCTCTCCGCTTCCCTTGTCCTGTCCTCTCCTCCGCTCTCCTCCATCTATACCCACTGATGACTCGCATATGTACATCTCTAGCCTAGGTGTCTCCCCTGAACTCACACCTATATCCTAATGTCTACTGGGTATCTCCACTTGGATATACACATATAACCTTATATTTAATATATGCAGGACTGAACGTCCAATCTTCCTCTCCCCAACTCCAAATGTGCTCCCCACTAAATCCCCCATTCCAGTTCACGACAACACAATCCTTGCACTTGCCCAGGCCTGAAATCTTGAAGTCGCCCTTGACTACTCTTCTTTCTCACACCCCATATCCAGCTTGTCAAGAAATCTCATAGGCTCTACCTACAGAACTTACTCACAATCCAGCTGTTTCTCCCTTTACCTCTACCACCTGAGGTGAACCACCACCACCCTTTCTCACCTGGATCACTGCAATGGACCCTCAGATGGTCTCTGCTTCCAGCCCTAGCCCTAGAGTCAGTTCTCAACTCAGCACCCAGAGGGATCCTAGGTGGTGGGCATCACATCTCTGGCATTTCCCAGGCATGGACAGTCACCTGCCGATGGCCAGACAAACCAGGAGGGCTCAGGATCTAACACTAAATCCATCTAATGGGGCAGAGCAGTCCCAGGAGAAAGTGCTGCTGTTTTAGGGACCAACAGAAAGAGTCCTTATGTCCACAGGCAAGCTCCCTGCCTCAGAGACAAAACAACCTCTGGCAGAAGTCCAAATAATAGTAAAAGCAAAGGAAAGTCTGAGACAAAGATATGGGATGTTCTAGGGGAAAGAAATGTACTACAATGGGACACTTGCTCAGGTGATTCTCAGTGGACAGAAAGCAGTGTGGAGTGGAAGAGGGTCCTCCAGAAAGCCATTACCCTGAGATTGGAGCTCCTATAGGGAACTCCTCTGGGTCTCTTTAATACTGGCTTACTCAAGACTGAGGGGAACCAAGATGTTCCTTCTGCCTCTGTCTCAAGGAGCCATAATCCAGACTGAGACCAAAGACACTATCAGGCCAAGGGGCTGTCGGGGGGTGGGGTGGGAATGTGATGTGGGAGGAGGTAGAAGGCTGGCACCTGAAATTCTGACACTCATTCTTGAGGACACGAGGGTCCGAGCCTCTTGGCCTTTCCTTTAAGATGGTTAAATCTGCACCTGCTTGACCCTCGACCCACCAAGAGGGCTGGTGCCATGAAATGGGCCCAGGACTGCCCCCAACTCCTTTTCCCATGCCCCACTCCCTAAAAAACTAAACAGGAACCAAGGTGGGCCCAAGAGAAAAGAGGCGTGAGCAGGAAAGCTTGGGCTTGGATATGAGGGAACCCACACCCACCTATGGTCGGACTTGATTTCCTAGGACCTGGAGTTCTACAGAGGGGTTTAGGGCCAAATCCCTGTCATAGGGACCAACAGTACGTATTTGTGGGTTATGCAGTCAACGCAGCTTTCCCTACTGAACCTGACATCCAGCTAGCTGTCTCTAGAGTTACAACTCATGCTTGCAGTATAAGGCATGGAGTGTGTTTGGCGTGCCAACAATCTGATTAGCAAACTAGATGATGGAGAATGGGTCCGCGGTCTCTTACTGCCTGACAGTCAAGGCCACATGCATTTGCATTGGTTGAAACTCCCCTCTGAAGCACCAAACGCAAATATAGAGACCCTGGGAACCACAGCCCCCAGGAGTCTGTCTGCCTCTGTGAGTTAGCAGTAGCCTCCCCATGTCCACACCCAGCACCACCCACAGAGAAAATGCAATGTCCCTTTGCTCCTACTCTCCGCTCCAAGGTTCACCTCCTCTAACCCCCACCCCCCAACCTCTCCATCCTCCACTGGCTGCCTCCTGGGTTGCCCAGAGCAACACCATCGCATCCAGAAGCTGCCTCAAAATCTCCAACTCTCGAGCATCCTGGAGAGGACAGGTGGGTAGGGGATTATGTCTGGCAGCTGCTTGCTCTGTTTTCTCTCAGATCTCCACTCTGGCTGTCTTGGAAATCTCTGATTAACTCCCACAGTGGTTGGCAATTAACCAGTGAGGCCTGGCAGAGCCTCAGTACTGGATGTTGCCTTGCTCTGCTTGGTGGCAGAGGGAACCCCATAGGAGGAGGTTGCAGGAGGGCAGGACATCATGCAAGTGCCCATTTCCCAAGGCCTGTATACACAGCAATGCCTTCCTTCTGGGCATGCAAATGCCTAAAGACAGCTGTAATTATTTTTCCAGAGTGGGAGCACACGTCTAATATACTCCGTGTGTGATCAAATATGTAAGCTCAAGGGTAGAGGAGGGGGCGTGGAACACTGTTGTTTATACTGTTTGCCATAATCACGTTGCACTGGTATCCAGTCTACAAACAATAATGGAATTAGAACGTCCACATGGAGACTTGGCCCAGGAAAGAGGTCACCAAAATGGAGGGAAATAGCCTTGCTAGCCACCTGATTTTTTTACCTATATGGCAACATTAGTTTGGATGTAAGGAAAGCCTTCACACTCACAAAGTCAGAAGAAACATTTTTGTGGACAAATGAACACACTAATCAGATGTCTGCTTAAAAATAATTTTTAGATTGGTTGAGATATTTTATTTATCAATGTTCAGAAGTGAGCACAGTCTTGAAAGAATAGCTAATGACATGCTCTAGATAAACTTCCTATTTCCTCATTTTTGAAACAATTATTGGTACTTTATACCCAGGCATGAGAAATACAAAGATAAATATGATGAGGTCCTTGCCTTCACTATTTTCAGCCTTCAAAAATATCAGTGAAAACTATTTTTTTTAAGTATTCAAATGAGGGCTTCCCTGGTGGCACAGTGGTTGAGAGTCCGCCTGCCGATGCAGGGGACACGGGTTCGTGCCCCGGTCCGGGAAGATCCCACATGCCGCGGAGCGGCTGGGTCCGTGAGCCATGGCCGCTGAGCCTGCGCGTCCGGAGCCTGTGCTCCGCAACAGGAGAGGCCACAACAGTGAGAGGCCCGCGTACCGCAAAAAAAAAAAAAAAAAAGAATCCTGGGCTTGAATAGCCATCTAGGTACAAGAGACCAAAGCCATGGGCCGGGATGAAATGGGGAATCACATCTGAAAAACCATAACACTTGGAGGGCTTTGTGCAAGGGTGAACTAGAAAAAAAAAAGAAAAAACAAATCTATGCACTGTCAAAGGAAAGTGGCACAGAAGCCCGTCTCTCGGGGCCTGGGGGCTGGGCAGCCAAAAAATGTCTTCTTTAAATTTCATAACCACAGGCCCACCTTACACTAACTGCATAGACACCGAACCTCTCAACTGAGAAAATCACATAGAGGTGGCCCCTCTGGCAATGCTCTCAACTGAGAAAGTCACATAGAGGTGGCCCCTCTGGCAATGCTCTGAGCCCGTGATGGAGACAAATGTAAACACCCTTCTCTAGAAGGGTACACTCTGATAAACACTGCACAGAATACCACTGACAAAGCTCCATTACATAAAAGCTGATAGCCCAAATTACAAAACATGTGAGGAAACAGGATAAAGCAAACAAGAATCATTGGAAACAACAACCAACCCACAGGAGTTTTAGTTCATAGAATTATTCGATACAGGCTGTAAAATCAAAAATTCAAATTCATTTGTAATATAAAATAAAGTGTCAGAAACAAGAAAGGAATAAGATAATGTTTTTGAATAGTGTGGAATTTCTATAAATAAATTTTGCAGTCATTAAATTTTAAAACTCAATAAAGTCTACTGTTTCCAGTATAAGAACTTGCAGGATTGTTGGATAGATTTTCCGTCTGAAAAGGAAAGAACTAAATGCTAGATAAGATATTTAAATTTTTCTTTAAGAATCTCAAAGAGCTGACAACTAAGGAACAATCAGGTCAAAAATCTATGTGACAAAGGGAATCAAGAATCCTGAAGTTACATTTGTCCTGAAGGCATTTGCCAAAGTAAAAGAACTTGAACCTTAAGTTTGCTCAGCTTCAAGAGGCTTAGAAGACAAGACAAAGCCCAAGACCTGCCTAACATGGAAAGTCCAAGAGTGAACCTCCTCCCATAAGTGTGGGAACCCGAAAGGCTATACCCTCAAGATAAGGAGGCATAAGCCCAGCCCACCCTCACGCTCCCAGGAACTACAAGGAAAGTGGCCTTGGGACAAAGGAAAGCAGGAAGGGAAAAAAAAAAAAAAAAAAAAAGAACTATCACTGAAAAACTGTAATCACAAGTCAGATTGTAGCCCACTTGGCTTGTCTAAATAAACTCAAACAATTAATTCAGCTTAAATAGGCTAGGACCAGTAGAGCCCACAGGCATATGGAAGAACTAAACAAAATCTTCTCTGGAAGAATGGATCTTTATCCTAGGACTCAGAGAAATGCCACAAATAAGCGCCCATAAAAATATTGCAGCTTACAGTCAAAAATAACCAAGTAGGGCTTCCCTGGTGACGCTGTGGCTGGGAACCCGCTTGCCAATGCAGGGGACATGGGTTTGAGCCCTGGTCCGGGAAGATCCCACATGCCGCAGAGCAACTGCGCCCGTGCGCCACAGCTGCTGAGCCAGCCCTCTAGAGCCCATGAGCCACAACTACTGAGCCCTCACGCCTGGGGCCCGAGCTCCACAACGGAAGAAGCCACCATAGTAAGCCTGCGCACCACAACGAAAGAGTAGCCCCTGCTTGTCGCGACTGGAGGGGACCCGCACACAGCAACAAGGACCCAACGCAGCCAATGATAAATAATAAGTAAAGAAACAAAAATGGTATAAAAATTAAAAAAATAACCAAGTACACAAGGGAGCAAAGCACCATGAATAAAAATAAGCAGAAACAAAATGCAGCAGAAACAGACCTGCAAAGGCATCATATATTGAAATTATAGTGTTACATTATAGAATAAATATGTATTCTTTAATAAAAGCAAGCTTGAAAAAATCTGCAGGCTAACAGAAAACTATTTTCCAAATGACCAAGCAGATTTGAGAAAGAACCACATTGGGAGTCTAGAATTAAAGGTAAATTAGAATTAAAAACTCAGTGGATGGATTTAACAGCAGTGTAGACAAGCTGAAAAGGGAATGAGTAAAGCAGAAGATACATTAGAAGAAAGCAACTCCATGGAAAAATGGGATCAAGATATAAACAGTTTACAGAGAAAAAAACAGAAGGACTTCAGACTTCTGCCTAGGATACAGAAAGTTGGAAAAAGGCATCATTCCCACACTTACAATCAAAAATCACCATGCAGGGCTACCCCGGTGGCGTAGTGGTTAAAAATCCACCTGCCAATGCAGGGGACATGGGTTTGAGCCCTGGTCCGGGAAGATCCCACATGCCACAGAGCAACTAAGCCTGTGTGCCACAACTTCTGAGCCTGCATGCCTAGAGCCTGTGCTCCACAACAAGAGAAGCCACAGCAATGAGAAGCCCATGCAATTTTTTAAAAATTGCTTAAAAAAAAAAAATCACCGGGGCTTCCCTGGTGGCGCAGTGGTTGAGAGTCCGCCTGCCGATGTAGGGGACGCGGGTTCGTGCCCCGGTCTGGGAAGGTCCCATATGCCGCGGAGCGGCTGGGCCCGTGAGCCATGGCCGCTGGGCCTGCGCGTCTGGAGCCTGTGCCCCGCGGCGGGAGAGGTGCTGGAGAAGAGACTGACTGTAAAGAAAAGCCCTTGCCTACCTGTGCCCTCGTGTGACACTGCTGGGCTGGCGGCTGCTTTCCTTGTAATCGATGGGAAGTGGCTGCTAGTATAAGCCAGCTTTCACTGGTAAAGGGAGAGAAAACAGCCTCTGGCCCTTTCTGCAAAGGAGAAAAGCAGAAAAGTGCTCTGAATTCCAAATGGAAAAACAGATCAAAAGAAGGTGGGGCATCCCTAAGACCAGGAAGAGGATGCTGCCTCTGCTCCCTGGGACACGGGATCCAGGAGATCCTCGCTGCTCAAAGCCAGGCAGGGACAGCGCTGCTGCACTCAGAATAAAACCAGGGAACGGAAGAGCAACAGCCCTCTTGGAGGCAAGTGAGTGCAGGCAGAGCTCGGCTCAGATAAGGGCCTGAAGCTGATGAAACCGAAAGAAAATACAGATTTCTCAGTGCAGCAGAGTGATAGGCAGGATCTGGTCTGGGATGGGGCTGCCTTAGAAGAGCTGGACCAATGTTCCAGGAGCTGAGGCTTCTCCACACAAGACTTGCAGAAGGATGCTTCTCGTGCACCTGTAATGCCCACCCAAAGGCAGCCTGCATGAAAAGTGAAATCAAGAGTATGATCGGGCTTCCCTGGTAGCGCAGTGGTTGCAAGTCTGCCTGCCGATGCAGGGGACACGGGTTCGTGCCCCAGTCCGGGAGGATCCCACGTGCCACGGAGCGGCTGGGCCCGTGAGCCATGGCCGCTGAGCCTGCACATCCGGAGCCTGTGCCCTGCAACGGGAGAGGCCACAGCAGTGAGAGGCCCGCGCACCACAAAAAAAAAAAAGAGTATGATCACAGCAATGCTTTATAAATATGCACAGAACAAACTGGAAGGAAACACAGCTAAGTGTTCACAGTGGTTATCTCTAGGTCATAGAATTGTGGGTGATTTTTATGTATCTTCTCCATCAGCCTTCCCCCTTAATTACTCCATTATTCTTAAGCATCTGTATGCTATAAATCCTTAAGCCTGCAGGCTCTTGTTGCATTTTAAATAAGCAGTCTGAAAGCACGTTGTCAATAACTTCCTACAAGAGAATAAGGAGCAGACAGACACAGGCTGCGACCGCAGGTAGCAGCTCCAGACAGACCCACAGGAGACAAGAGGCTGGTGGCTGGACACAGGGCCAGCTGGTCAATACCCTTGGAGGCGGGCCCAGAGCTCGATACCTGGAGGATCGCAGGTGGAAATCACATCAAGAACGAGAACGGGGAGAAGCCAAGAAGGCCGAGAAAGCAAAACATGGATCTTAAGGAATTCTGCTTGAGGAGCTGAGCTCAGTCTAGAAAGGGAATCTGGTTTGGGAGGGAGGGGAGCAGAGGGTACAGAATTAAAGGGGCACATGCAAAAGAGTGGGGTGCACCTGGCCTTGGTGGGGCACCCAGTAATTAACCCTGGGAAAGGAGAGCAGAAGATGGAGGTGGGAAGGCCTGAGGCAGAGCTGGGGCATTCTCAGGTTCATCCATCAGGGTCAGGGACGTGCTCATTTGAGCTGGGCTGCGTGGGGGGCTGGAGAAGCTACCCGAGCCCTTCTGGCATTTCCTCTGGCTTCCGCATCCATTATGTTTGCCGATGTTCTCAGGAATTGGATTTTAGACTCCTGGGAGGGAAAGGACAGGGCTAACAGGATTACAGCACTTCCTGGGTTTTCAACACACACACCTCACACAGAGACCCACAGCAGGAAGGTGAGCTCCCGAAGGAGCTGGCTCAGGGCAGCAGCTGAGCCCCCTTCCCCCAGAGTCACTCCAGCAGGGACATGTGAGTGGCCACCCTCTGAAGCTGCTGTGGCCTCTGCAGTCATCCTGCAGGACTTCTGACTCCTCAGTGCCCCCGCTCCCAACTTCCACCCCCAGGAAGCAGCTTCAACATACATACAATGGAAAGGGATGGGGGGATGCCAGAGTGCGCCACCCACATCCACTCAGGACTGCAGGTCTGGCTTGGCTTGGATCCGTGGCACCCAAGTAGGCAAGCTTGCCAACTCCCCCTTCACCATCAGAGATCACATGGCGGGTATAAAGCTTTGCATTCCTTCATCCTACAGATTTTTACTGAGTAGCTAGTACTGGGCCACACACACAAAATGTCACTGCCCTCACTGAGCTTGCATTCCAGTGGAAGATGGAAAAAAACAAAACAAGCACAGACATGCACAAAATCTTATCTCCCCAACCTCTTAAGTTTAGAGTGTCCCAAGGCTCAGTCCTTTGACTTCTTCTGTCCTCTCCTGTCCCCTCCTCTCCGCTTCCCTTGTCCTGTCCTCTCCTCCGCTCTCCTCCATCTATACCCACTGATGACTCGCATATGTACATCTCTAGCCTAGGTGTCTCCCCTGAACTCACACCTATATCCTAATGTCTACTGGGTATCTCCACTTGGATATACACATATAACCTTATATTTAATATATGCAGGACTGAACGTCCAATCTTCCTCTCCCCAACTCCAAATGTGCTCCCCACTAAATCCCCCATTCCAGTTCACGACAACACAATCCTTGCACTTGCCCAGGCCTGAAATCTTGAAGTCGCCCTTGACTACTCTTCTTTCTCACACCCCATATCCAGCTTGTCAAGAAATCTCATAGGCTCTACCTACAGAACTTACTCACAATCCAGCTGTTTCTCCCTTTACCTCTACCACCTGAGGTGAACCACCACCACCCTTTCTCACCTGGATCACTGCAATGGACCCTCAGATGGTCTCTGCTTCCAGCCCTAGCCCTAGAGTCAGTTCTCAACTCAGCACCCAGAGGGATCCTAGGTGGTGGGCATCACATCTCTGGCATTTCCCAGGCATGGACAGTCACCTGCCGATGGCCAGACAAACCAGGAGGGCTCAGGATCTAACACTAAATCCATCTAATGGGGCAGAGCAGTCCCAGGAGAAAGTGCTGCTGTTTTAGGGACCAACAGAAAGAGTCCTTATGTCCACAGGCAAGCTCCCTGCCTCAGAGACAAAACAACCTCTGGCAGAAGTCCAAATAATAGTAAAAGCAAAGGAAAGTCTGAGACAAAGATATGGGATGTTCTAGGGGAAAGAAATGTACTACAATGGGACACTTGCTCAGGTGATTCTCAGTGGACAGAAAGCAGTGTGGAGTGGAAGAGGGTCCTCCAGAAAGCCATTACCCTGAGATTGGAGCTCCTATAGGGAACTCCTCTGGGTCTCTTTAATACTGGCTTACTCAAGACTGAGGGGAACCAAGATGTTCCTTCTGCCTCTGTCTCAAGGAGCCATAATCCAGACTGAGACCAAAGACACTATCAGGCCAAGGGGCTGTCGGGGGGTGGGGTGGGAATGTGATGTGGGAGGAGGTAGAAGGCTGGCACCTGAAATTCTGACACTCATTCTTGAGGACACGAGGGTCCGAGCCTCTTGGCCTTTCCTTTAAGATGGTTAAATCTGCACCTGCTTGACCCTCGACCCACCAAGAGGGCTGGTGCCATGAAATGGGCCCAGGACTGCCCCCAACTCCTTTTCCCATGCCCCACTCCCTAAAAAACTAAACAGGAACCAAGGTGGGCCCAAGAGAAAAGAGGCGTGAGCAGGAAAGCTTGGGCTTGGATATGAGGGAACCCACACCCACCTATGGTCGGACTTGATTTCCTAGGACCTGGAGTTCTACAGAGGGGTTTAGGGCCAAATCCCTGTCATAGGGACCAACAGTACGTATTTGTGGGTTATGCAGTCAACGCAGCTTTCCCTACTGAACCTGACATCCAGCTAGCTGTCTCTAGAGTTACAACTCATGCTTGCAGTATAAGGCATGGAGTGTGTTTGGCGTGCCAACAATCTGATTAGCAAACTAGATGATGGAGAATGGGTCCGCGGTCTCTTACTGCCTGACAGTCAAGGCCACATGCATTTGCATTGGTTGAAACTCCCCTCTGAAGCACCAAACGCAAATATAGAGACCCTGGGAACCACAGCCCCCAGGAGTCTGTCTGCCTCTGTGAGTTAGCAGTAGCCTCCCCATGTCCACACCCAGCACCACCCACAGAGAAAATGCAATGTCCCTTTGCTCCTACTCTCCGCTCCAAGGTTCACCTCCTCTAACCCCCACCCCCCAACCTCTCCATCCTCCACTGGCTGCCTCCTGGGTTGCCCAGAGCAACACCATCGCATCCAGAAGCTGCCTCAAAATCTCCAACTCTCGAGCATCCTGGAGAGGACAGGTGGGTAGGGGATTATGTCTGGCAGCTGCTTGCTCTGTTTTCTCTCAGATCTCCACTCTGGCTGTCTTGGAAATCTCTGATTAACTCCCACAGTGGTTGGCAATTAACCAGTGAGGCCTGGCAGAGCCTCAGTACTGGATGTTGCCTTGCTCTGCTTGGTGGCAGAGGGAACCCCATAGGAGGAGGTTGCAGGAGGGCAGGACATCATGCAAGTGCCCATTTCCCAAGGCCTGTATACACAGCAATGCCTTCCTTCTGGGCATGCAAATGCCTAAAGACAGCTGTAATTATTTTTCCAGAGTGGGAGCACACGTCTAATATACTCCGTGTGTGATCAAATATGTAAGCTCAAGGGTAGAGGAGGGGGCGTGGAACACTGTTGTTTATACTGTTTGCCATAATCACGTTGCACTGGTATCCAGTCTACAAACAATAATGGAATTAGAACGTCCACATGGAGACTTGGCCCAGGAAAGAGGTCACCAAAATGGAGGGAAATAGCCTTGCTAGCCACCTGATTTTTTTACCTATATGGCAACATTAGTTTGGATGTAAGGAAAGCCTTCACACTCACAAAGTCAGAAGAAACATTTTTGTGGACAAATGAACACACTAATCAGATGTCTGCTTAAAAATAATTTTTAGATTGGTTGAGATATTTTATTTATCAATGTTCAGAAGTGAGCACAGTCTTGAAAGAATAGCTAATGACATGCTCTAGATAAACTTCCTATTTCCTCATTTTTGAAACAATTATTGGTACTTTATACCCAGGCATGAGAAATACAAAGATAAATATGATGAGGTCCTTGCCTTCACTATTTTCAGCCTTCAAAAATATCAGTGAAAACTATTTTTTTTAAGTATTCAAATGAGGGCTTCCCTGGTGGCACAGTGGTTGAGAGTCCGCCTGCCGATGCAGGGGACACGGGTTCGTGCCCCGGTCCGGGAAGATCCCACATGCCGCGGAGCGGCTGCGCCCGT
>NC_041218.1:21425062-21429882 GCF_002837175.3 Physeter macrocephalus
TGCCCCGGTCCGGGAAGATCCCACATGCCGCGGAGCGGCTGGGTCCGTGAGCCATGGCCGCTGAGCCTGCGCGTCCGGAGCCTGTGCTCCGCAACAGGAGAGGCCACAACAGTGAGAGGCCCGCGTACCGCAAAAAAAAAAAAAAAAAAGAATCCTGGGCTTGAATAGCCATCTAGGTACAAGAGACCAAAGCCATGGGCCGGGATGAAATGGGGAATCACATCTGAAAAACCATAACACTTGGAGGGCTTTGTGCAAGGGTGAACTAGAAAAAAAAAAGAAAAAACAAATCTATGCACTGTCAAAGGAAAGTGGCACAGAAGCCCGTCTCTCGGGGCCTGGGGGCTGGGCAGCCAAAAAATGTCTTCTTTAAATTTCATAACCACAGGCCCACCTTACACTAACTGCATAGACACCGAACCTCTCAACTGAGAAAATCACATAGAGGTGGCCCCTCTGGCAATGCTCTGAGCCCGTGATGGAGACAAATGTAAACACCCTTCTCTAGAAGGGTACACTCTGATAAACACTGCACAGAATACCACTGACAAAGCTCCATTACATAAAAGCTGATAGCCCAAATTACAAAACATGTGAGGAAACAGGATAAAGCAAACAAGAATCATTGGAAACAACAACCAACCCACAGGAGTTTTAGTTCATAGAATTATTCGATACAGGCTGTAAAATCAAAAATTCAAATTCATTTGTAATATAAAATAAAGTGTCAGAAACAAGAAAGGAATAAGATAATGTTTTTGAATAGTGTGGAATTTCTATAAATAAATTTTGCAGTCATTAAATTTTAAAACTCAATAAAGTCTACTGTTTCCAGTATAAGAACTTGCAGGATTGTTGGATAGATTTTCCGTCTGAAAAGGAAAGAACTAAATGCTAGATAAGATATTTAAATTTTTCTTTAAGAATCTCAAAGAGCTGACAACTAAGGAACAATCAGGTCAAAAATCTATGTGACAAAGGGAATCAAGAATCCTGAAGTTACATTTGTCCTGAAGGCATTTGCCAAAGTAAAAGAACTTGAACCTTAAGTTTGCTCAGCTTCAAGAGGCTTAGAAGACAAGACAAAGCCCAAGACCTGCCTAACATGGAAAGTCCAAGAGTGAACCTCCTCCCATAAGTGTGGGAACCCGAAAGGCTATACCCTCAAGATAAGGAGGCATAAGCCCAGCCCACCCTCACGCTCCCAGGAACTACAAGGAAAGTGGCCTTGGGACAAAGGAAAGCAGGAAGGGAAAAAAAAAAAAAAAAAAAAAGAACTATCACTGAAAAACTGTAATCACAAGTCAGATTGTAGCCCACTTGGCTTGTCTAAATAAACTCAAACAATTAATTCAGCTTAAATAGGCTAGGACCAGTAGAGCCCACAGGCATATGGAAGAACTAAACAAAATCTTCTCTGGAAGAATGGATCTTTATCCTAGGACTCAGAGAAATGCCACAAATAAGCGCCCATAAAAATATTGCAGCTTACAGTCAAAAATAACCAAGTAGGGCTTCCCTGGTGACGCTGTGGCTGGGAACCCGCTTGCCAATGCAGGGGACATGGGTTTGAGCCCTGGTCCGGGAAGATCCCACATGCCGCAGAGCAACTGCGCCCGTGCGCCACAGCTGCTGAGCCAGCCCTCTAGAGCCCATGAGCCACAACTACTGAGCCCTCACGCCTGGGGCCCGAGCTCCACAACGGAAGAAGCCACCATAGTAAGCCTGCGCACCACAACGAAAGAGTAGCCCCTGCTTGTCGCGACTGGAGGGGACCCGCACACAGCAACAAGGACCCAACGCAGCCAATGATAAATAATAAGTAAAGAAACAAAAATGGTATAAAAATTAAAAAAATAACCAAGTACACAAGGGAGCAAAGCACCATGAATAAAAATAAGCAGAAACAAAATGCAGCAGAAACAGACCTGCAAAGGCATCATATATTGAAATTATAGTGTTACATTATAGAATAAATATGTATTCTTTAATAAAAGCAAGCTTGAAAAAATCTGCAGGCTAACAGAAAACTATTTTCCAAATGACCAAGCAGATTTGAGAAAGAACCACATTGGGAGTCTAGAATTAAAGGTAAATTAGAATTAAAAACTCAGTGGATGGATTTAACAGCAGTGTAGACAAGCTGAAAAGGGAATGAGTAAAGCAGAAGATACATTAGAAGAAAGCAACTCCATGGAAAAATGGGATCAAGATATAAACAGTTTACAGAGAAAAAAACAGAAGGACTTCAGACTTCTGCCTAGGATACAGAAAGTTGGAAAAAGGCATCATTCCCACACTTACAATCAAAAATCACCATGCAGGGCTACCCCGGTGGCGTAGTGGTTAAAAATCCACCTGCCAATGCAGGGGACATGGGTTTGAGCCCTGGTCCGGGAAGATCCCACATGCCACAGAGCAACTAAGCCTGTGTGCCACAACTTCTGAGCCTGCATGCCTAGAGCCTGTGCTCCACAACAAGAGAAGCCACAGCAATGAGAAGCCCATGCAATTTTTTAAAAATTGCTTAAAAAAAAAAAATCACCGGGGCTTCCCTGGTGGCGCAGTGGTTGAGAGTCCGCCTGCCGATGTAAAAAGTATTCAAATGAGATATTGGACATCATATAGATGCTCCCTAAAAAAATGACTGAATTAACATCAATTTCCAGCAACGTGACAGATGAGATAGCTGAAAAGCCTCCTGTTAACCAACTACTTAGAAATGCTGGATAAAATAAAACAAACCGTGTTTAAATGCTTGGCTGATCTCTTAAGAAAGCAAGGAAAATCTCTAGAGGGGAAAAAAAAAAAAAAGGAAGAGGAAGCTGAAAACCAGAGTGGGGGAGTGGGACATGGTGCTGAGGCTGTGGCTGCACTCGGAGCACTTTCTGGTCTTGATTAAAAGAATCCTGGGGGCTTCCCTGGTGGCGCAGTGGTTGAGAGTCCGCCTGCCGATGCAGGGGACACGGGTTCGTGCCCCGGTCCGGGAAGATCCCACATGCCGCGGAGCGGCTGGGTCCGTGAGCCATGGCCGCTGAGCCTGCGCGTCCGGAGCCTGTGCTCCGCAACGGGAGAGGCCACAACGGTGGGGGGCCCGCATACCGCAAAAAAAAAAAAAAAAAAAAAAAAATCACCAAGCAATCTGAAAATTGACTATTTTTGTTGAGCCCATCAGAGAGTTGAGGTCACAGGGTACAGGAGGCTGTAGGAAATAGGAAGAGCCTGACAAAAGGGTACAGATTTTCAGTTATAACATGAATAAGATCTGAAGAGCTAATGCATAACATGATGACTATAATTGATAATACTGTATTGTGTAATTGCAATTTGCTAAGAAAGGAGAACTTAAGTATTCTCATCAAAAAAAAAAGATAAACATGTGAGGTGATAAATTTAGTAATTCACTCAAATGTGGGAATCCTGTCACAATGTACACATATATTAAATATTACAATTTTATTTGTCGATCATATCTCAGTAAAGCTGAAAAAACAAAATTTTTTTTTTTTTTTTTTTTTTTTTTGTGGTATGCGGGCCTCCCTCTGCTGCGGACTCCCCCGTTGCAGAGCACAGGCTCCGGACGCGCAGGCTCAGCGGCCACGGCTCACGGGCCCAGCCGCTCCGCGGCATGTGGGATCCTCCCAGATCGGGGCGCGAACCCGATTCCCCTGCATTGGCAGGCAGACTCGCAACCACCGCGCCACCAGGGAAGCCCCAACAAAATATTTTGAAATAAAATAATTTAAAATGAACATTTTTTTGACAATGAGAACACTACAAATCAAAAGTTCTGGAAACTGTACCAGGGGGACATTTCTAGTCTTAAATGCATGTATTAGATAAGAAGAGAGGATGAAAATTTTATAACCGCAAAATTGAAAGTCTAAATAAAATGAACAATTTTTTAGCCAAACGTATAAAAACTGACCCAAGAAAAATAGAATATACACTAATTGTTAAAGTAATTAAATCAGTGGTTAAAACTCATTTTGGGGGTGGGTGAATCCCTGGGCCAGACTGTCTTATAAGCATATTCTACCAAACCCTCAAGAATAAATCATTTCAACCTTATTCAAAAGGTTTTGAACAAGAGAAAAAGGAATAAAACTCATCAACTTATGAGGCTTCCAAAACTGATTCCAAAATCAAACAAGGATAATACAAGACGGAAACATTTCAGGCCAAACTCATTCATAAAAAGAGATGTAAAAATGTTGAATAAAATTTTTTTTAACAGGGGCTTCCCTGGTGGCGCAGTGGTTGAGAGTCCGCCTGCCAATGCAGGGGACACGGGTTCGTGCCCCGGTCTGGGAAGATCCCACATGCCATGGAGCGGCTAGGCCCATCCAGGTTAAAATTAAAACTTTCAGGGTAGGGGCTTCCCTGGTGGCGCAGTGGTTGCGCGTCCGCCTGCCGATGCAGGGGAACCGGGTTCGCGCCCCGGTCTGGGAGGATCCCACATGCCGCGGAGCGGCTGGGCCCGTGAGCCATGGCCGCTGGGCCTGCGCGTCCGGAGCCTGTGCTCCGCGATGGGAGAGGCCACAACAGTGAGAGGCCCACGTACCACAAAAAAAAAAAAAAAAAAAAAAAAACTTTCAGGGCATCAGATAAACATACTTAACGTACAAGTCATAGACATAGAGAAGTTACTTGCAATGCACATAAACAATACAAAAATTCTAAAAAAAAAAATAAAAAATTAAAAAAAAAAAAAAAAAAGGGGCTTCCCTGGTGGCGCAGTGGTTGCGCGTCCGCCTGCCGATGCAGGGGAGCCGGGTTCGCGCCCCGGTCTGGGAGGATCCCACATGCCGCGGAGCGGC
>NC_041218.1:21430149-21437398 GCF_002837175.3 Physeter macrocephalus
GCGTCCGGAGCCTGTGCTCCGCAACAGGAGAGGCCACAACAGAGGTAGGCCCGCGTACCAACAAAAAAAAAAAAAAAAAAAAAAAAAAATACAAAAATTCTATCTATAATAAGGAACTCCTACAAATAATAAGACAACCACCCAACAGACAAATGGACAAAGAATATGAGTAGAGATTCATTAAAGAATATGCCAAAATGCTCAAAAAGCATATTTTTTAACGCTCGACAACACCCGAAGACAAGGAACACACATTCACACCACAATGTAATTCTACTTCATACCCATTAGATTGGCAAAAAATGTGACACTACTGGATGCTGGCAATGATGTGGCCCAACAGGAGTTCTCTTAAGGTCCTAGGAAAATCACTTTGAAGTACAATTGGGCAATACCTAGTAGTGCTGAAGAGGCATATAACCCATACCCATGACCCAGCATTTCCAGTCCAAAATATATCCCCCTAAAACTCTTCTAGGTATGATCAAGAAGACTTTTATTAAAATGACTATTGTAGTATTGGCCATAATAAGGAAAAATTGGAAATACCCTAAATGTCCATCAAAGAAATGGATAATTGTGGCAAATTAATTCAGTAGAATACTACACCATTTTAAATGATTAAACTAAAGCGATGTATACTGATGTGACAAATGTCAAAAGACTTATTTCAAGTGAAAAAAGGCAAGTTGTAGGGTAAGCACAATTTGACAGCATGTATATAGTTCTAAAATATGTAGAACAACATTACACATTATTTAAGGATACATATACTTATGGTGGAAGTATAAATATGAGGATGATAAATATCAAAATTAGGAGAGTGGTCACTTTAAGGAAGTGAGCAGAGGAAGGGGAATGTGATCTGGCGGCTGGGGGGTATCCACAGGGAGCTCTGTAATGTTTGCGGGCCTCTTTCATGCTGGGTAGCGGGCACACAGCGTTTTTTGTACTGTTCTCTATATCTTTTAGTATGGCTGAAATACTTTTTAGGTTTGCTTTTCTTTAACTTTTAATCTAGAAATAATTACAGATTCACAGGATATTGCAAACATGGTACAGAGTGGTCCCTTGTATTCTACGCTCAGTTTCCCCCGAATGGTTACATGTTACATGACTAAAATGCAATATCAAAATAAGGATATTGACGTTAGTACATGTGTGTTACAGTTCTTTGTCTTACCACATGTGTAGATTCAGGTAACCACCACTGGAATCAAGATACAGAACTATATTATAATCACAAAGATCTCCCTCACACTATCCCTTTAGAATCACACCTTCTCTCCCCACCCTAATCTCCAACATCCCTAACCCCTGACAACCACCAATTTGTTCTCCACTGCCTTACTTTTGTCACTTAGAAATGTTATACGAATATACATTTTGAAATTGGCTTTTTTCACTCAAAATAAATGCCCTTGAGATCCACCCAAGTTTTTGTGTGTATAAATAGTTTCTTTTCATTTCTGAGTACTATTCCATGGTATATAAGTCCACGGTTCATTTAACCATTAGCCTATTGTAGTGTATTTTGGCTGTTTCCAGCTTGGGGCTATTGCAAACAAGCTGCTATAAGCAATCATATAGAGGGTTTGTAAGGACACAAGTTTTTCATTTCTCTGGGATAAATGCCTAGAACTGTAAGTGCTGGGTTATATGGTAAGTGTATATTTTTTTCTTTTTTTATTCTTTTCCATTATGGATTATTACAGGATATTGAATATAGTTCCCTGTGCTATACAATAATAGGACCTTGTTATTTATCCATTCTATATATAATAGTTTGCATCTGCTAACACCAAACTCCCAATCCAGGCTTCCAAGCCCCCCTACCACACCCCGCTTGGCAACCACAAGTCTGTTCTCTATGTCTGTGAGCCCGTTTCTATTTCGTAGATAAGTTTATTTGTGTCATATTTTAGATTCCACATATGAGTGACATCACATGATATTTGTCTTTCTCTCTACTTCACTTACTATGACAATCTCTAGGTCCATCCATGTTGCTGCCAATGGCATTATTTCTTTTTATGGCTGAGTAATATTCCATTGCATATATACACTATATCTTCTTTATCCATTCATCTGTCGATGGACATTTAGTTTGTTTCCATGTCTTGGCTGTTGTGAATAGTGCTGCTATGAACATAGGGGTGCATGTATCTTTTCAAATTACAGTTTCTTCCAGACATATGCCCAGGAATGGGGTTGCTGGATCATATGGCAACTCTTTTTAGTTTTTTGAGGAACCTCCATACTGTTTTCCATAGTGGCTGCACCAACATATTTACTTTTTTAAGAAATTGTCAAATTATATTCCAGAGTGGCCATTTTCCTTTCTCATCAGCAATGTATGAAAGACCCAGGTTCTCCACACCCTCAGCAGCATCTGACCCTGTCATTATTTTTTATTTTAGCTGTCCTGATGGATGTGTAGTGATATATCGTCATGGTCTTAACTGCATTTCCCTGACAACTACTGATGTTCAACATTTTTTCATGTGCTTATTTGCCATCTCTGCATCCTCTTTGGTGAAATGTCTCTCATGTCTTTTGTCCATTTTCTAATTCTATTGTTTGGTTTTTTAGTGTTAGGTTTTAAGATTTCTTTATATAGTCTAGATATAAGTTATTTGTCAGACATGGGGTTTGCAAATATTTTCTCCCAGTCTGTAACTTATCTTTTCATTCTCTTAACAGGATCTTACACAAAGCATAAGATTTTAATTTTGATGAAGTTCAATTTATTAATTTTTTTCTTTTATATATAATGCTTTTGGTGTCACGTCTGAGAAGTCTTCGCCAGGTCCTATATTTTCTTCTAAATGTTTTACAGTTTTATCTTTTACATTTAAATCTGTATATTCCACTTTCAGTTAATTTTTGTATAAGGTGTAAGATTAAGTCAAGGTTCTATTTTTTTTTTTTTGCCTATGGATATCCAATTACCCCAGCACCAGCTGTTGAAAAGACTATACTTCTTCCATTGAAATATTTTTGCACCTTTATCAAAAATCAGTTAGGTTTCTTTTTTTTTTTTGCTTGCCTATGGATATCCAATTACCCCAGCACCAGCTGTTGAAAAGACTATACTTCTTCCATTGAAATATTTTTGCACCTTTATCAAAAATCAGTTGGCTATACTTGTGTGGGGCTATTTCTGCGTTCTCTATTCTATTCCATTGATCTATGTGTCTATCCCTCTCCCAACACCACACTGCCTTGGTTACTGTACTATATAGTGAGTCTAAATATTGGGTTGGCCAAAAAAGTTCGTTTGGGTTTTCCTGCAACATCTTACAGAAAAACACAAATGAACTTTTTAGCCAACCCAATATATGCAAGAGTGGTTCAAAATTTAAAAGTCAATCAGTCAATGTAAATAATTCACATACAAACAGACTGAAGAAGGAAAATCATATGATCATATATATTGATTCAGGAAAGACGGTGACAAATTCAACACCTGTTTATGATTAAAAACTTTCAGAAAACTAGGAAGAGAGGGGAATTCCCTTGACATCTACAAAAAAGATACAAATAATGTACATAATAATGAAAAACTGAGTGCTTTCCTTCTAAGATCAGGATCAAAGCAAGGCTGACCACTCGCACCACTGCTATTCAACATAATACTGAAATTTTAACCAGCACACTAAGGCAAGAAAAGGAAATAAAAGCCATGCAGACCAGAAAGAAAAAAATTCAGCTGTCCCTATATGCAGATGACATGATCATGTGGGCAGAAAATTACAAAATCTACCAAAAAACAACAACAACAACAACAACTAGAACTAATGAGTTCAGCAAGGTCAGAGGATACAAGATCAACATATGAAAATCAACTGTATTTCTATATACCAGCAATGAACACATGGAAACCAAAATTAAAATTACAATGCCATTTACAATCACTCAAAAAGAAAAGAAATACTTAGGTATAAATCTTTTAAAAACGTACAAAATTTGTATGCTGTAAACTACAAAACACTAGCGAAAGAAATCAAAGAAGATCTAATTAAGTGAAGAGACATATTGTGTTCATGGATTGGAAGACTAAATATAGTAAAGATGTCGACTCTCCCCAAATTGATATTCAGGTTTAATACAATTTCTACCAAAATCCCAGCAAGATTTTTTGTCAACATTTGATAATTTTTAAAATCTTAGATCAACCAGTTTTTATGGATTTCAACTGAAAGAATGAATATCTGTGTGCATGTGTGCACATGTATGTGTATGTGTGTGATTAGGCCTTAATTCAATTAGCGCAGTACAACGCATTGCTGTGCTTGGATATTTATGAAGGGCAGGTGGGAGTGGGAGTCGAAAATGTCCTCCCCAATTAAGTTCAAGTTATATGAAATACAGAACCACAGGTGAAACAAAAAAGTACATGGACCACTGGATGTTACAGCTTTAGTCCAAAAACACTTTTTTTTTTTTTGCGGTACACGGGCCTCTCACTGTTGTGGCCTCTCCCGTTGTGGAGCACAGGCTCCGGATGCACAGGCTCAGCGGCCATGGCTCTCGGGCCTAGGCGCTCGGCGGCATGTGGGATCTTCCCGGACCGGGGCACGAACTCACGACCCCTGTATCGGCAGGCGGACTCTCAACCACTGCGCCACCAGGGAAGCCCCCAAAACACTTTTACTTTGCCTTTTCTTTCTTCACTCTCATCTTAGGCCAAAATGGGAGATATTTCTCTCCCTCTTCGCTGCCTTTCAGAACAAAGCTGAGCATGACAAGGTCCTCAATAAATTCCAGATTTGACTCTTCCTATAGCCACTTTACTGCATCACTTTCCTCTTGGCCTGTGCCAAGCTAAGAGAGATCCAAAATCTACTTGGGCCATTTTAGACCCACATAGCCCTCTTCCTTGCCTGCATCTTGCCCAGCCAACAATGCCATGTATTCTCTTACCTTCCTCTAACTGTTGTTCTCTGCCTCTACATTCCCACTGGCACACAGGTGTCCCGGTCTCATTATGGAACACTCATTAATATTCACCACGGGTACCCTTGTGGGTGTCCTCCCTACCCACAGATGTGTCTAGACTTCCATGAATATCAGCACTGAGAAAGCAGATTAAAAATCAGTGGTGAGGGGACTTCCCTGATGGTGCAGTGGTTAAGAATCCGCCTGCCAATGCAGGGCACACGGGTTCGAGCCCTGGTCTGGGAAGATCCCGCATGCCACGGAGCAACTAAGCCCATACACCACAACTACAGAGCCTGAGCTCTAGAGACCGCAAGCCACAACTACTGAGCCCGTGCGCCACAACTACTGAAGCCCACATGCCTAGAGCCTGTGCTCCGCAACAAGAGAAGCCACCGCAATGAGAAGCCCGCGCACCGCAATGAAGAGCAGCCCCCGCTCGACGCAACTAGAGAAAGCCCGCACAAGGCAACTAAGACCCAACGCACATAAATAAATAAATAAATTTTTTTTTTTTTAAAAATCAGTGGTGAATCAACAGGGAAGGCACAAAGCTCTGAGGTAGGGCCCAGAGCGATGGGGCTGACGGGGCACCTGTTATGGCTTGACTATTATGCCACTCACAAATCAGTTTGCCAGAAGATCCTACAAGAAAGTCAAATTACTTTAAACAACTGCTCTTGGTAGTGCCTGGGAATTTGGTTGGTTGATAATCCAAACATAACTCAGCAGACTTCACTGTTCACACTTCAATCCAGACATCTTGATTCTATATAAACTTAGCCCTGATTGGACCTCACTGAGTTCAACAACTCTGCTAAATTCAGAGCAAGCTGAAATGCTCTGCAACTGTTCACATGGTATTCATGGCCGAAACACTGGCTATGGCTTCACTGCCAGTGGTGGACAGGGTGACCTACAATTAACAAGTCAATGAGTATTTGCTGCCTGAGCACCCTCTAAGTGCCAGGTGCCATACTAAGCACATTGGTTGGTAAATGTCAAACCAGCTACAGCCTCTGCTTTCCAGGATCTTACAGTCTAATGGTAGGGGAGAAGAGCCATCACATACAAAACTGAGACCTCTTCAATACGGTATTGATGGCTAATTTGCAGGTAGATTAAAAGGGGAATGGTCAGAATAAACGGAAATATCAAGGAAGAATTCACGGCCAGGGCGAGATTTTTTTCTGGGTCTTGAAGGATGGCTAGTGATTCGGTGTGTGAAGAAGAAAATAGAAGCTATTTGAAGCAGAAGGAACTCACCAGCCCCACAGAGGGAGCCGGCCAACCAGCTGCTGTGCCCACATCCAGAGCTACTTTGGGTTACCCTTCCACAGTGAGCGGGAAGTACCTGGAAATGACAGCCACCAAGACTGACCCAGATGGATGCCCACCTCACCAGTTCTCCCTGGAACTTAACGGGACCAGCCACTGACACTTCAGAAAAGCACAACTTAGAGAAACAAAGTCTTCGTCGTAAGACCAACGCAAGTTCAAGCAAACTACTTTTACTCTCTAAACCTCAGTTTCCTTGTGTTCCAAATGGGAACCAAACTCACAGGACTGTTGTGAAGAATAAATAAAATAATGCATGCACATTGCCTGAAACATAATACACACTTCATAAAAAGTAACTCTTGTGATTGTTTTAGGTTTTTTTTTGTTTTTTTTTTTAAGAAGATGTTGGGAGTAGGAGTTTTATTAATTAATTTATTTATTTTTGCTGTGTTCGGTCTTCGTTTCTGTGAGAGGGCTTTCTCCAGTTGTGGCAAGCGGGCGCCACTCTTCATCGCAGTGCGCGGGCCTCTCACCATCACGGCCTCTCTTGTTGCAGAGCACAGGCTCCAGACGCGCAGGCTCAGTAGTTGCGGCTCACGGGCCCAGTTGCTCCGCGGCATGTGGGATCCTCCCAGACCAGGGCTCGAACCCGTGTCCCCTGCATTAGCAGGCAGATTCTCAACCACTGCGCCACCAGGGAAGCCCTGTTTTAGTTTTATATGGTCAGTATTCATGTAGATTTATTTATCTACCACCTCACTCTTCATTCCTTCCTATATCCCTGTGCTTCCTTCTGGAATCCTTTTCCTTCTGTCCTAAGAATTTTTTTTAGTATTTCTTTTAGGATAGGCCTGCATGTGAAGAATTCTCTCTGATTTTGTTTGCCAAAGATGCTCTATTTCACTTTAACTTCTGACGGGTGTCTTCAATGGGTGTCGAATGCTAGATTAGCAATTTTTTTTTTTTTTTTTTTCTGCTGTACGAGGGCCTCTCACTGTTGTGGCCTCTCCCGTTGCGGAGCACAGGC
>NC_041218.1:21437898-21449776 GCF_002837175.3 Physeter macrocephalus
CATCGGCAGGTGGACTCTCAACCACTGCGCCACCAGGGAAGCCCTGCAATTATTTTCTTTTAGCACTTTAAAGATAGCCTTACATTGTCTTCTGGCTTTCATCATTTCTGGTGAGAAGCCAGCTGTGGATCTTATTGCTGTTTGTTTGAAGGTCACGTATATTTTCCTCTCTTTGGCTGCCTTTAAGATTTTTCTCTTTGTCTTTGTTTCTGGCCATTTTACTCCAAGGAGCCCAGATATATGGGTTTTCTTTGTATTTATCCTGCTTGAGGTTCGTGGTGCTTCTTGGGCCCATAGCTTGATGTCTTTCATCTCTTTCATAAAATTCCTGGTTATTATTTCTTTAGATATTGTTTCTGCCCCATTATCTCTCTCCTGTCTTTCTGGGATTCCCAATGCATATATGTTAAACCTTTTCACCATATTCTTTCTCTTATACTCTTTTCTGAATTTTACATTTTTTTCTTTAGTCTGGATATTTTCTTCTACTTCCAGATCGCTATTCTCTTCAGGTGTGCCAAACCTACTGTTAAACCCATCCTATGGTGCATTTTTCACTTCCAGAATTTTTCTCTTTTCTGTTCATACGTTCCAGTTCTCTCTTGAAGTTTTCCATATTCTCACGTAACTTCCTTTTAATGTCCATTTCTACTCATTGTAAGATCTGTATCTTCTATGGGTTTATTTCTATCATCTCTTTTTTTCCCCATGTTTTTGGTCATGTGGTCTTGTTTCTTGAGATGACTCAATTACTTGAAGCCCCACAACTGCACAATTATCTTCCAAACAAGGCCCTCAACTCTACCCATTTCTCTGAATTTGGTTCTTAACCTCTCTCTCTCCTTACCAAGTGGTTCTAGAATTCTAGCAAGTTTATGTCCTGATCCTTTAAACATAGAATAACAATACTATACTTATTTCCTCAGAGCATCCAAAATAGTATTTGAGGACCACACAAATCAACCTAACTTTCCACCCTTCCCCTCATACATCCTACAATCCAATGAAGTAGAACCAGTTACCATGGCTGTTTGTTTTTCTACCCCAGTGCACATTTCAGCTATTTCCAGCAGGATGCCTCTTCGTTCACGTCCAACTATCCAAACCCTACTATCTAAGTCCCAGATTAAATGGCATCCCCCATAATTAAACCTGAATCCTGAGAATCTGTATTAATCTCATCCTTCTCTGAACTCCCAGAGCCTTTTACTGGAGTGTTATTTACGCCCAGGTCCTATCTGCAGCACCAGCTAACTGAGGGTGGTGGACAGTCCGTGTCTGTCTTCTGAGGGTCCACTCTCCCTCCTCGTGGCACAGTCACAGGCCCTCTGACTCTCCCCACAGCAGCCGCCTCTCCTCACCCTCAGACCAGGCGGCTCCAGCAGAACTACCGCCCACCTCTGACTCCCAGGGCCTGCGAACTTCAGCCAGGGAACTGGTGTGGAATTTGGGGGTGGCTAAGCTGAAAAGATATCACATGATGTCATTTCTCTGCCTCAAACCCTGAGAAGGCTCCCGTTCCACTTAGAGGACAAGCCGAGAAGGCTCTAGATAGATGGTGCCCTCCCCTCGTCCTCTTTGACCTTTTCTCCTGCTGTTCTTCTCCTCATGTCCACTTCAGCCACACCAGCTACTCTGATACTCCTCAGACACGCCAGGCTTAATCCCACCTTAATTCCTTTGTTCCATCTGGTCCTTCCACCCTGCCCACAGACAACAATTTGACCGACCTCAGATGGAGACCTCAAGGAGGCTGTGCAAATCTCACTTTCCTGGCAAGGCTCATCCTGACCCCCATTTACAAGTAGCACCCACCATCCAACACTCCTGATGCCCCTCTCTCTGCTTACTCTCTCCTTTCTCTCTTTCTAACAGACTCTATATTTTGCTTATTCATACCTTTACTTATGTTTACCCCTCATGTATGTACACACTGGAATCCAAGCTCCCAAGGGCAGGAATCTTTGCTGGGCTCGTTGATATCTCTCAAGCCCTAGAGCAGCGTCTGGCTCAGAGCAGGCACTGCATACACATCCACTGACTGTTGCATCAACTTGGTAACATCTCACTTCCATAAGCAGTATCCCTGCATGGCATGCTCCATCTGGATACTTGAAAGATGCTGGTGCTCAGGTAGGGTGCGTGTTCTGTGAAAATTCCAACTTCAGGGGCGGCTATGTCGGCTCTCATGGGCGGAAACACCCCCCTGCCCTGCAGCCACCCGTGCACCCCTCCTCACTTGGAGGGAAATTCTATGAATCAGGCAGAGAAATCAAGTCAAGGAAACACAGACTTCATTTGGACCCTGGGAAGCGGAGATGGGGCTAAATAGAAACTCTTCGTAAAATAAATCTGTGGAAGCGCAGGAAAATAAATCTAGGGCCAGAGTAAATCAGAGGCTCAGTGCAGCTCAAATGGCCTCCTGATGTCAAAATATAAACATTCACCAAGCATGTCATGCTTTTGCACTTCGCAGACCCTCTCGAATCTATTATTTTACATTCTCTTCAAAACGACTCTAAGAAACAAATCATTCCTTTCTTAGAAGTTGAGGAACTGGTGCTCCAGGAGAAAAGATACCTATAAAGCTGTCCAGCTATGTGGTGATGCTAGAGGACAGGTCTCAGGACTCAGAGAACAGAAATTTCCCTCTGGGGTGTTTGAAGCCCGAAGGTGCATGGGGGTGTGTCCTGGGGACCTGAGGCCACAATGTAGACATGGCATGTCTCCCCAGAGCGTCAATTCTATCCTGAGGTTCATCGAAATAAAAAGTGTTATTCTTACATTAAAACAAATGTGGGTTTTGTATAAAGCACAATGCAAAATATTTGCATGAATTATTAAGATTTTTTAAACTGGACTTAGAACAAATTTCCATATTTACAAAAGTCAGCTTCGAGCTCTGTAGCACCCTCCCCCAAGCCCTACCTGGCTCTTGCATTAACTAGTGTGTGACTTCGGACAAATGACTTTAACTTATCTGAGTCTAGTTTTTCTCATCTGTAAAATGGAATCATAATGCCTTCCTCATAGGCCAGCTGTTATGAAGATTAAATTAAGATACATACAAGAAGCCCTGCAAACAGAGCCTGACACAGGAGGAAAAATGAAAACATTCACTTTTTTATCATTATTATGTTGGAATATTAGATAAGAACCAAGGAGCCATCACCCCATTAAAACTCCCCAAACTCCTAATGTGTCCAATTTAAGGTTTCACTTGAGAAGCAAGAACTGGAAAAGATTTAGAGGACAGACATTGCAGAAATGATTAGGGATTAAAGAGCAAGAAGCTTGAGGAAAGGTTAAAGGAACCTGATTTTCTTTGAACCTGAGGAGAAAAGAGCTGAAAGAGAGAATTAGAAAGAACCTTCACAAAATAAAGAAAAAAGCTCAGCTGCTGTCCACCTTCACCAGGGCTGGAAGGGGATGCCGCTCAGACCTCAGCTGGGGAGGAGGAGCGGGGGAGGGGGAGGGCCTTTAGGCATCAGGGCATCTGTGTGGTTATTAGGAACCTTAGAACCAATGAGAGAAGAGTGGAACCCACTTCCCCAGAGATTTCCTTGGACGCCGTAAAAATGGGGTCCTGATGCATGGATAAGGAGGATAGCTTGGCCATCTACAGGGTGGGGTTTGATGCCCCTTGGGTCCAGATTTCCCCATTATCCTCCCACTGGCCCTGCCTGGCTGCCTGTGGTCCTGTTTTACTTACGATGTTGCCTTAAGCTATTTATGGCTCCAAAGAATAAACGCTACCTGGAAGGCATCATCCGTTGAGTCAGTAAGAGTCCTTAACACCACAACTTATTAAACTTGCTCCTGACAACCAGGAGAATACTCAGGAAAGGGACACAGAGCTAGTATGTTTTGCAACTTAGATGAGAGAAAGGCAGACACAGCCTAGCTGAGGACCACCAGGGGAGGGGGCTGGCAGCACTGCGGCGAGCTCTGCTCGGAGCAGGGAGGGGCCAGAGGACAAACCTCATTTCGTCACCAACCCTGCACTCATTCTGCTTCTAGCTGGCTCTGGCCACTCAGTGGGAGCTCCCTGAAAGCAGGGGCTTTGCCTGTTGATGCCATTATTCCCAGAGCACCTGGTCACCCACCCCTGCACAGCACACGGACGAGCTGGCCGTCAGGGATGCACGCCCCCCACCCCCCGACGCGGGCTGCCAGCCACCGGTGGCCAGCTCTGCGGCTGCAGCTGTAACCTCTAGGCCCCGGGAACGTGGACCTGGGTCTGAACTGTGCCTCGTCACTTCCTGCTCAGGGATTCCAGTCCCAAACCTGAACTGCAGACTCTCCCCTGAGACCATGCCATCCTCTCGCCCGCCCCACCCCCGGGGCCCCTCTGCCCGGTCGGTGTTCCTCACTGCCTCTCCCCCAGCCGTGCCTCTTGCCCCCTCCTCCCAGTTCCTGACTCCTTCCCTCTCCCTGTCCCCAGATCGGCCAACCCATCCATCTTGTCTCCTTCCCCAGTCTGTCCTGCCTCTTACCCTGATCTGTCCTCTTCTCCCCCAACATCTGTCACATCTCTTCTCCCTCCCAGTTCTGCTTTGCTACATACGTGCCCAGCTCTTTCCCCCGGCTCTGTCCTGCTCACCCCTCTATCCCCACATCTGGAGCCACAGCTGCGTTTCACTAGAAGAGGGCAGGATGAGACTATTCACAGGGCCTGAAATGGGATCTCAATCCCGCTCCCTAACTTAAAAAAAAAGCACTTGGTGTATAGTTCGTGCTCAATAAATACCAATAAACCAGTGAGTGAATGAATAAATGTTACCGAATGAATAATTTAATAACAGCAACACTGGAAAACACAAGAGTGGAGAAAACAAGACACCGTGACACCCTCATATCAGAATACTCCACAGCACCGAGTATTTCTCAGGTGTAAGTAGACAGTGTGTGATTCCTGCTTTCTGGGGAGATGGGTCCTGCGAGAGAGATCCCCCCATCACCCACGGGAAGCCAAGTGATTGCCAAGGTTCAGGACATGACTGGCTCTTGTTTCAGATGGAGGAGGGAACAATAACAATGGGAAACATTGACACTCTACCTGCCTTAAAGCCCAGCCCCCCCCAGCCCTCAAAAACTCCCTATGGGCAAAACACAATAGATACACAAGATCCGTGTTATTCTTCTTTCCTCAGAGGCCAGGAGTCCCTAGAAACCCTGGAACAAGTCCCCTGTGGTCAGTAAGCATCATCCTGTGACGTCATCCAGATGTTGGGCAAGGGGGGTAACTGCTGGGAAAGGAACCTGGTACCCACCTTCCACCTCAATGCAGCGGTGCCAGGAATGCAGAGGAGAGGAGGTGGCTGAGTGCAGGAACCGGGCCCCCAGGAGCTGGGCCAGGAGGGGCCGGGGCTCATGTCAGGAGCAGCGGCTGAGGGCAGAGGTCTGGGCAGGGGGCAGGGGTCCAGGCCACCAAGTGACCCACCTGCCTGCTCCCAGGCCATCCTCTGTGCTCAGCGGAGCCAACCCCACGGCCCCTCCCTGGGGACAGGGCGCTCGGTGGACACAAGCAGCCGCTGAGGACGGCGCTGGGGGCCTCACCACTGGTCAGCATCTCCCAGGACAACAACCCCCGAAGCTCCTGCTCCCCCAAGAAAGTCAGCGCTTGGTGCCACATCTGGCTCTCGAGGTGGCCCGGCCACACCCATGGCACGCAGCCCAGGTCAGGGATTCACTCCTGACCTGCCTGCCGCACACACCGCTCGCTGACATGGCCTTCTGGCCCCAGTGGGGAAGCAGAGGTGAGGGGTCAAGGTGCGGGGTGCTACTGCCCCCTGCTGGCAGCTTCCAGAACATTCCAGGCTGATGTCAAAGAAGACAGCACAGGCCGGAAGGGCATCCTCCCTTCCTCCAGTGGGCGCCACACCACGGAGCCCACTGGGTGGGTGGCTCCCACTGGGGCCGTGGGACTGGCCACGTCCGGGGGGTGGGCGGGGCCAGTTCGCAGGGCGGGAACAGGCAGCACAGAAATGAGAGGGGGACAGGGGGACGGTGAGCAGAGAGAGAGAGCTCACCAACCTCCCCCAAAGAATAACCATAACAGCAGCTCCATTGACACCCTCCTTCACGGGACACAGAGAAACTCACATACACTAAACGTCACCTCGAATCCAAACAACCTGAAGGGCATGACAGGACAGCGATGGGTTTCCTGCCGCTTTGCAGATGAGAAAGGACGAGGCCCAGGGAGCTGTGACCCTCACCCATATCACACAGCCAGGTGGGAAATAAGACCCCCAACACGGGGTCTGCCTTCCTTGCCCAGGACTCTGACAGATAATATTAAACAACTGTTTCTGGGCCCCTGTGACAGGTCCCAGAACATCTGCAATCATGAGAGCTCATCGTGACAAAAACACACGCCCCAGCACCACCAAGACCTGGCTTGTGATCTGGCGACAGCCAGGCGTGGTCTGGCCACAGTCTGTGTTCTCTGTAAGAGGCTGAAAAGTACATTAAACAGGGATGAGCAAATACCAGAGAAAACAGAAGCATCTTAGAGCCTGGAGACCCCCCCAGCGTAGCAGGTAGACAGCCCGCAGGATGCAGACACGCCGGGCTAGTGGCTGCAAGGCCGGAGCTCCAACAGCTTGCTTGCTGTACGTGATGCTCCTGCAACAAATGACCAGCATGGCCATCACCAAGGAGGTGCCGAGCTCCTCAGGTAAAGGTAGCCAGAGATCTGGGCTCTCCGCAGGCCCGTATCCTCTTTGGTTTGGGAACCTTCTTCCTCTCCTCCCCTGGGGGGCAGAGCATCCCCTGGTCAGTGTCCCCAACCTTCTATCCCCTCTCCCCCCTCCTCCCTGCTTTTGTCTGGTCTCCTATGGCCCCTGCCTGAGCCGCTGCCCCGCACTGCCCTCCCCCTCCTCCTGCCACTCTCCCAGCTGCGACCAGACCAGGGTCAAGGGCAGGGTTGGCCCTTCCAAGCAGGATTAAACCAATTGGAACGAAACAAGCACATCCCTCATCCTTGTTTCCCCGAGTTGGCCACAAGCAACAGCAAAATGTGTCCCCTGGTCTGGATGGAGGAGCCGGTGACAAATGGGTGACTTGTTCTTCCTCTGGATTTTTTCTTTTAGAGCTCAGAGAGGAGAGGAGGAATATTTATTAGTAAGGAAATGGGACTTGTCAGAGCCTGTGAACGCCCCCCACACACATCTGCTCTCCAGAAAGAAGGAAGACAGGTTACGGAATCCAGGACCCTTGTGAGCTATGGAGCGGTCTCTCCTGTGCACCCAAGGGGCTGCGATCAAAAGCTCTCGCCAGCTAGAAAGGGGAGCAGCCAGAGAAGAAAAGGCAGCCCAGCTCCCAGCACCAGCGGCACTGGGGCTCGTTTCCAGCCCTCGACCTTGCCTGCCTGGCCTACTTCTGCCAGCCCTGACCCCTCCCTGCCACCCTGGGCCACGTGGGGTTACATCAGCTTGCAAACGTGCCCAATCTGCTCTAGGAAAGCTTCCTGTGGGAGGGGCCGCCTCCAGGGACTCTGGAATCTTCATCCCCTGTCCTCAGAACATCCACCCTCTCAGAACAGGTCAGGCCTGGGCAGCAGCCTCTTGGCCTCATCCCCTGCCCCATCGCGCCCTGTCCTATACGGAGCCGGTGCCGACCAGGACGGCACTCTCTGCCCACCCCTTCCTCAGGCACCGGCTTCCATCCACAAAAACAGTGCTCAGCCCCACAGAGGCACAGGGATGGGTAAGACCCCATCCTTGTCCTCACAGAACCTTCATGCCTGAAACAGATGATCAATGACAAAAAAAAATCACATTTCTGTAACACTTAACTGTTCAGAAGAGTGTTTATGCAATTATTTCTTTTCAGATTCCTAACAGCTCTGGGTAAGAGAGACTCTCTGAGTCTCAGAGAGATGAGGGGAGGTCCCAGCCAGAGCCTGACCCCAAGACTTCGGCGCAAAGCTCTCCCACTTGACTGCCCACAACTGGACGGCAGGACGGGGTCCTTCCGCGGTGTCCAGGGATGGCGAAGGGTTTGATTAATGCCGTGACAGAGACACGCCCCCCGCCCCCCGAGGTCCTGAGGTGTGGAACTGAGGATGTGGGGACGTCCACCCACACGAGCCTCTCTCACAAACCAGATGTCCTGACGCAGGAGCAACACAGGCCAAGGAGGGGGACAGGTCATCCCCGCTTCTGAACCGTGGGCTAGGAGCAGAGCGGACAGGCGAGGAGGCCCGAACCAGAAGTTCAGAGCCAGGTCCTCGCGGGTGCTGCCTGGGGTCACCTTCTAAATGAACCCTCTGCACGGGCCACCCCGTGTCACAACTTCCACCCAGCTCTGTAGAACCCAATGGCTGGGAAATGTCCGCCTAGAGAGTCTTTCTTGGAAAGAAGACTTGGGCCTAGCTTTTCCTCCCCATCCTTTCTCCCCATCTTCCTGACCTCTCAGCCCCTGCAGCCCGTGCTGTCCGACCCTCATGCGCGGGCCTCTCCTGCCCTCTGCTGGAAAGGCTGCAGCAGTGCGACCACATCCCTGTGCAACCCAAACGCAAAAATCGCCTTTCCTCCCATCACCTCTCCAGTCTGTGCTCTTTTCCCACAGGATGCTGTGTCTGGGCCCGACGCCAGGGCCAGACTGATGCGGGGAAGGAGCCTTTCTGTCCCCTCATTCCTATTCCCCTTTCCTCCTCCTGCAAATGAGGATCCCTCCTTTCTGACCCCAGCACTCAGGGATCGCCTGGCTTAGCGTCCAGCTCCTTCCACGGGGCTCTGATACGGGTGGGCTTCCCCCACACCGTGACCCCTTCTCCCCAGGTCTCCTTGTCTGGATCTCATCTCTTCCATCTGCCTGCCAGTCTGGTCTCCTCACCCACCAAAGGCTCTGACCTCGGGTAAGAGCTGACGTGGCCCCAGATGCCCAGCCGCGAGCACCAGCTCCAAGGCTCTGGTACGCCTGTTTCTGAGCCTCTGCTCCTCTGGGTCTGTGTGACTTGCTTCTTGGCCCCGGTTCAACCCACTTCAGGTTAACCGACACTGACCTCTGCTTTAGCAGGCAGCTTGCTGCGAGCAGTGGGGACCACAGAGTTCAGCCTGCCAGGGAAGGTGGATGTGGGTAAAAATCATCACAGTACAGGGCACGGGGTGCTGAACCAAGACCTTACGAGGAGAGTGACACGGGAACCCCTAGAGGGAGGCTCTGTGGGGAAAGGATCAGAGCTGATGGGTGAGCAGTGTCACCTTAGGGGAGCGGGGCAAGGAGGTTGGCTGTAATGACTGACATATACTAGGCACTGTCTTTACCTACATTATCTTCTACCCTCGCCCTCAAGTTAAATTATTATCCAAATTGTACAGACAATAGAGCCTCAGAGCTACAACAGCTTACACCTGGTTCCACAGGCACAGAGTTATGAGACTCTGGTCTCAGGTGCCTTGAACCATATTCTGCTGCTTCTCCAGCAGAAGGCAGAGCCCGAGCAAGCTTGTGGAGCCTGGAGACTCACCCAGGAGTGAGCATGTTCCCAGACAGGTGGAGACAGAGCTGAGTGAGTGTGGTTTTGTAGTAGATGGGGTGCTATGACCTACACCTTCAGAGCTTTGCAAACAGCTGGCAAAGAGGGCAAGACTAGGGGTGGGTGACCAGATGTCCCTCAATAACCCTTCTCTCCTTTCTCTATGGCACTTGAACCCTTGGTTTATTGCTTAGTTTTTGGTCGCCCTAAATAAAAACTGCATTCCCTGGCTCTCCTTGCTGATAGACGGGACCGTATGGCTAGGGAAATGTGAGCCTAACCTATGTAAACAACTTCTAGGTGATGCTTTTAAAGGAAGGAGCATGCCTTCCCTTCCTCTTTTGCTTCTTCCACTGACCGGACTGCAGCTGAGCTGCTGCAGTACATGGGATCCCGCAAACGAAGGCAAGAGCACAGGAACATCAAAGCAAGGACCCAGAAGTCACTTGTGTCCCAGGCACCACGGAGCTGCTGTGCTGTCCCAGCAGTTACTTGTGAAAGAGAAATGAACTTCTCTGGTGTTCAAGCTGTTGTTATTTGTGGTCCCTCTATGAGGGGGGTCTCAGCCGGAGAGGATGAAGTCCGAGGCCATGGCAGTGAAGATGAAGAGGAGGGGTGAGGGTGGGTTCCAGGGGCATCATGGAGGTAACTCCAACAGGACTTGGTATCTGATTGAACGTGGGGTGTGAGGATGGAGGACCAGCCTGGCATTAAATTGACTGCAGAACGGAGGAATTTGAGATAGGCTGTCCTTTTCTGTTTCTGTCATTTCACTTCTGCATCTAACTTCCTCCTCAGACATCTCCTGTTCTTCAGGACCTCTCCTTTCCCTGGATCCGAAATCACTTTGCCACCACTCCTCCTGCCTCTATCCCTCACACATGCTTCTCTCTTTGCTGGAACACCACCTCCAGCTCGCATCACCTTTGCCTGACTAAATCATAGCATCTTTTATAGACTCAATGCCAACACGCCTCCCCAGGAAGCTTCCCTGACTCCCCTGAACTAGATAAGGTCCCCACCCTCTGTACTTTCACTATGTCCAGCACTCCCTTCTGTGTCACCGTGGACCTCTCTGTGCTGGAAGCATTTGCTTCCTGGTCCATTTCCCTCATTTAACCAGGAGCTCCTTGGGGACAGAGACCATATTCATCTTTGGATTCCCACTGCCTGGTATAGTGTCTGGCATAGGATGGGTCTCCAGGAACTGTCACTGTGCAGGATTTTCCTTTATCCTTGCTCCCCAAAACCACCCTCTGGCTCCCCCCTACCATCGCCCCACACAGGTTCCACTGTCTGGGTTGCAGCCATTACATGAATCAAAAGCAAACCAAGCCAGCGATGTCAGGCAGCTTCCTGCAGCCACCCCTCACCATGCTCTGACTCAGAAGTGCCATTATCAAGAGGTAACCGGTTTCTATATTCTTACTCCCCATTTGGGCAGAAAAAAAACATGAAGCAAGCTTTCTCAAGGATGGTTAACTTGAAATGTTCCACACCTTAAAATTTAGGTCTCCATTTCACAAATGATTCAGCCTTAGATGAAAGAAGACAAATGTCGCTGTTTGATGGAGAGAAAGTTACGAAACACCACACACGTCAAATTTCCATATACCTTTTCCTCCTAATGCAGCAAAATGATACCTGTATCGCCTTTCAATCAAAGGCTTACCAAGGGAGATGGGGCTGTAGCGGTAATCACCGGATGTTTCTGGCAACCCCTCGCACCAATCTACTGCACAGCATCGCCATTATGAACCCACGAAAGGCTTCCTCAATTTCACTCCCCGTCCCCATCAGCCACAACAGATATTTATTGACTGCCCGTTATACTCAGGACACTTTGCTAGGTGCAGGAAAGGAAAAGTTGAGGAGAGACTCCCGGAGGATTTTGAAAAGGGGCACATCTGTCCCTCAGAAGTAAGTTATCTGCCTCTGAGATGAGGCGCGTGTAAAAGGAGACAAATGCAGTGGCTTTTATGAAGAAAAATGGTCTAGACCAACGGGCACCGTCAGATTGCTCTGTGTGCAGTTTTGACCAGATGCAGAAAAATGATGCCATCATAATTATTCAGTTGCACGGTAACCAGGTCGATACGCTGCATCCATTTACCTCCTGCAGCCTTGCTCCGGCACTGCCAATGCGAGCCAGTGGGCAAAATGGTTTCCACGATCCTGTTCTCCATTTGGTCATGAAAATGTGAAGACTGAATCTATCACTGTTTTGAAGTCGAGATGATCTGCACTTTTGAAAAGGGCTGCCTGTCTCCAAAATCAGTCACGCTGAGAATTAAAACAAATGCGACGCTTTTAGGGAGAAAAGACAGAACTCTACGGACCCAGAACCTCCACATGCCTTTTTTTTTTTTTTTTTTTGCTGTATGCGGGCCG
>NC_041218.1:21453945-21454803 GCF_002837175.3 Physeter macrocephalus
AGCCCTGGTCCGGGAAGATCCCACATGCCGCGGAGCAAATAAGCCCGTGCACCACAACTACTGAGCCTGAGCTCTAGAGCCCGCGAGCCACAGCTACCGAGCCCGTGTGCCACAACTACTGAAGCCCACACGCCTAGAGACCTTGCTCCACAACAAGAGAAGCCACCGCAATGAGAAGCCCACACACCGCAACGAAGAGTAACCCCCACTCGCCGCAACTAGAGAAAGCCCACGTGCAGAAACAAAGACCCAATGCAGCCAAGAATAAATTAAAAATAAAATAAATAAATTTTTTTAATTAAAATAAGAGTGAAATATACTGACTCCTGTCTCATTTAAGCCATAGTAGTATTTGCCCAGAGACTTGACCGTCATGTCCACCTCATGAAATGTTTCCATTTTTTAAGTATTTAAGTATTTATCAAATTTTGTAATGTTTTTATGTTATTTTGAGCCATAGCCTATTCATAATAATTGCAAAAATAACTCAAGCCAGAGAAATGTGTTCAACGCTTAAGGACTTACAATCACAAGAAATAAAATTTAACTTTATGTTGCTTTGTGTTGCTGAGAAGTATAAGAAGACAATTTAAAATACTTTTAGAGGCAAAACATCACATCATAAAATTATTTTAAATGAGTTCAAACAGAAAATGATGTAAAGTCTCAAACGTTTAAAAAAAAGTTGTAGGGAATTCCCTGGCGGTCCAGTAGTTAGGACTCTGACCTCTCACTGCCGAGGGCCCGGGTTCAATCCCTGCTCGGGGAACTAAAATCCCACAAGCCATGTGGTGCAGCCAAGACAAAAAAAAGTTGTATGTGCATTTTTTTTTTTTTTTTTTTTTTTTTTTTGTGGTA
>NC_041218.1:21454924-21467500 GCF_002837175.3 Physeter macrocephalus
CCCCGTTGCGGAGCACAGGCCCCGGACGCACAGGCTCAGCGGCCATGGCTCACGGGCCCAGCCGCTCCACGGCATGTGGGATCCTCCCGGACCGGGGCACGAACCCGCGTCCCCTGCATTGGCAGTTGGACTCTCAACCACTGCGCCACCAGGGAAGCCCTGTATGTGCATTTTTAATAAATGATGATAGGTATCAAGTCACTAACATTTTAAAAAGTGATATAACTGTTTTTTTAATGAAAATATTTCAAATACACTGGCGGTTATATCTTTTGCAATTATTTCAACTTAATTTGAAATTATTCATAAGGGAACTTAAAAATGTGCTACAAGGCACACTGATTTTCAAAATTCTTTTAAGTAAAAGAGGGTAAAGACCACTGAAGTAGATGATATTCACCTGTTCCAAAAAGGCTACTAACACACTAAAACAACCAATCTGGCCCTCTCTTCCCTTCTCCTCTCTTATTCTAGAAGCATAACTCCTATTCGGCAGACAGGAGGGCCTAGGAGATTCAGATTCCAGCAAGACCAGTAACCAGGACCATCATCTATCCAAGCATAGGAAATGAGACTTATCTGGTACAAGGCGGGGATTTGGAACTAAGGTCCCTACATAAAGCCAGAACTCTCATAGAGATGCAACCTCAATAAAGGGGTGGATGAGAAAAATTCATTCACTAGTACAGGGAGACTGCAAGGAAACTTATCTGTTTCTTCCTACTTTATTAGAATAAAGAAGTCTCTGCTGAGAATTCTAGGCACCAGGGCTATGACTCACAAGGGTTTGGGATCTGAAATTACACTATGGATCTGGGACCCTCCAAGAAGAGAAATTAACATGAAATGGATCCATGACAAGAGGTAACCCAGGAAGCCCCGAAGAAGCAAATGCAAAACTTCCCGGAAGGAACTGGTACTTAACCCACAGATCAAGCCCCCTGAAGATGAGAGCTCACAATCCAAAATTACAGTTCCAAATTATAAGGAAATAGTCACCTCCAGCAAGAACCAGCAGACAAAACAAACAAGAATACTAGAAAAAAAAAAATTTCAGATAAAGGAAAAATTGAGACAATAAAATCAGAATATTTAAAATAATGAGATAAAAACAAAATAGTTAAAAGTATAAAGGCAACACACACCACAAAAGAAAAATGAGAATGAGCTATTTTGGAAAAGATTCCAAAGAAAACTCATGCCGGAGTGATGGGAAGTGCCTGTACACTGCCTGGCAACTGTTAGGGCCCCCAGTCGGATAAGACCTGCAGAGGGTCTAGAGAATGTCCAGCCAGGCAAGGGAAAAGCCAAATTGTTGCAAGCCTGTTTGTGCCGTGTAGATACCAGGGTGCACCAAGGCTGCCCCCCGGAATGCATCCATCACCCTGCACTTTGGAGCAAAGCCTGGTTCCATCTAATGACCCATCAGCAGTCCCTTCCTAGGTTACCTCTGTTGTTGGCAGAGTTAATAAGAAAAGCTGTGGCTTGTTGTTTTGCCTTGTTTTTAAGATGAATTGTGGGGCGCAGATTAGTTTTCAGAATAGAGAGCCACAGTGCTGAGCCAGCAAAACACCGAGACAGAGAAAACTGTTCTGCAGTGCAGAATCTGAAGAGAAAACTTACAGACTCACCACGTGACAAAGGATCTTGGAGATCATCTTCTTCAAACTTTGTTTTTCCATGAAAGGAAACAGGCCCAGAAAGAAGTAACTTTCTCCAGGCTCTGTACCCAGTTTGTGAAAGAGCTGAAGCTCAGACTTGGGCTTTCCATCTCCGAGGCCACAGCAGAGCTGGCCAAGAGCAGTCTTGTGCCAATGGCCAACTTGCCCTTTCTGCTGGCTCCCTCTGGTGAAGCCCCTCCTTGACCTCTCTCAACTCAGAGCCCTGATGCTCTCTTCCTCCATCAGTGCAGCCATCTAAGGGCAGAGGAGGGGGTGACATGGGCAGGAGGGAAGAATTACCCGACACTGTAGTAGAATCATATGAGAATTTTGTGTGCGTTTTTCAAATATGCTGTCTTCAGGGGAAAATCTGATAAATTGTACTGATAAGACTTTACTTCAAGGTGCATTCCAGTAAAAGAATTAACCTCTAATGGTAAAACTTCCTAGGGACAAGAAGAGACGAAAGAGAAATCTGAGCACCCACCACCACCCTCTTTCGGCCCACATTTAGGCCACTCCATCTAGCCTCTCAGCAAGCTAGCTCTAGAGAAAGAACCTAAGAGGGAGGGCTGGAAAGGGAAGAAAGGGACAAAACACCACCTAGGAGGTGAGGCAGCCAGGCAGCCTGCAGCAAGCCCACAGAGGATCTGGAAAAGAATAAGGCTAATTTAGGCTCTGAACATGACTCGAAGCCACCAGGAGCAGCTGTTATCCTGCTCTGCCCCCTCCTCCTCCCCTGCCTTGCCTATCATTCACTCCCCCAGGGTCTGCAAAAGATTCTGTCTGCACCACGGGACCTGCTGGCTCCCGAGTAAGGGAGCAGCTCCTCTTCCCTTGGTGACACTTCCGTGTGGGTCGCTAATCATTCGTTTAAACATGCCATGCAGTACTGGGAAAAAAGAGGGTAAAGCTTGTTCCACGAGGACTGTGGTCCCACCTGAGGGAGCAGGTGAACCAGAAACTGGACCAGAGGTAGGTCCCGCCCTATGCAAATGATCTAGGCATTGCAAAGGGGACTTGAAGGGCAATGATGTGGGAATGAAGGACACCTGTTCCACTAACGAGAACAGATGCAGTGCCGTGGTTAGCAGCAAGGCCTCTACAGACAGACAGACTTTCTGCTCATGTGGCCTCCGGTAAATGAATCATCTCTCTCAGCCCCAGGTTTCTATCATCCATAAAACAGGAACACTAACAGCTACCCCAAAGGGGTACTAAGAGGATTAAATGAGATAGTGCATATAAAGCACCCAGTGTGCCTGCATGCAGTAGGTACTTCATAAATGTTACTTCCCTTCCCTTTCCTTCTCCCCCAGGGGCCAGGTACCAGTGAAGATTTAAAGAATAAAAAAATGGTGACTGCAGAGAAAAGTTATCTGCAGAGGAGAAACGCTGCAGCCCCAAATGAGGATTGGACCAGATGGGTCAAAAAAGGAATAGCAGCTAGACAGGACCAATCTCAGCCCCTTTCACTAAAGCCTGGATAAACGTCAAAAGCATAACCGCAAGTGAAAAGGGCAATTTGCAGAATACACGATGCTATTTGTGTAAATTTTTAAACATATACAGCATTATTATATACTGTTGATGGAAGTATACGTAAGTGCTGAGTTGGACGAGCAGGGCACATGGATATGATCAGAAAGCAACGTGGGATCCTCCCGGACCGGGGCGCGAACCCGTGTCCCCTGCATCGGCAGTTGGACTCTCAACCACTGCGCCACCGGGGAAGCCCTCCACATGCCTTCTTCAATGAGCGTGAGAAAATGACAGAAACATCATTGTCCTACAAATGCTCACTGAGTCACTCAGCAATATGAAGCCTTTATCTGTCTTTTCTGAGCATTTCTTAAAATCTCCTTCCACATTCCAATCACCTAGCATCATTATTAGCAAAATATTAAAATTCAACTGTTACTCATTTGTGCAAGAAAATTTGAAGGAAAATTATTCAATATTTTGAACCATGGGAGTTTATATATTTGACATACACCATTTGTGTATCAAGAGTCTGTGTACTAGAGGGAGATAGGCCTCTGTCCCCGTTTAGAACGCAGAGCCTGAGAGAGACCAAAAAGCAATCTCATCACTCCAAAAGATGACAAGACTGAGACCCAGGAAGAGACACAGCCATCACAAGTCACAAAATGTGATGCAAGGGGCAGGACTGTCATACAGTGGCCCCAAGACCCCACTCTGGGTTTCCTGGGCACCAAGCCAGCTGGAAAAGCCCCTCCCTAACTTCTCCCAGTGCAAAGTGCTGCACTCAAGCCCACTTCTCACTGGAACGGTGGGTATCCTCCCTCTCTACTCTCACCCTCTGCAGAGGAGCTGCCACTCCCGAGGGGCCCCAGATCTCCAGGGACTGAGTAGCTGGTGCTCCCAGAAAACTCTCAGCCACAGCTGGAGCTGGAACCCAGATGCCCTGTGCCAGGCAGCGAGGGCTGCCTCCCCTGGCATCAAGTCACTCTCACACTTGGCCCCAAAATGAGGCAGACCCCTGCCACTGGAATGCAAACCCACACCGCGCATCCAGCAAAGCCCTGCCCTGGCATGGCTCTTTGGAGGAATGACGGGAGGGTAATGCCAACTCTGCTCTGTAGGCTCCCTTTCCCCCCACCACCCACAGAGAAGTCACGCCACGTGACATTGTGGGATGTGTACCAGTCCTGCTGCATAACAGATGGGTGCCTAGATGGGACCTCTCTGTGTGACCATGGTGATACTCACAGGACCACTTTGTGCCATGCAGAACCAGTTGGCAGCAATAGTTGGGAAGAAAACCTAGCACCCATCTCCCAATCTGCTACCTTGTTATAACTTCACAATACTTCTGCACAGATGGTAGTACATACATACCTGTATTAGGGTTCTCCAGAGAACCAGAACCAGTAGGAGATATATACATACATGGAAAGAGATAGAGAGAGAGAGAGAGATTTATTGCAAGGAATAGGCTCACACGATTATGGGGGGTAAGAAATCCCAAGATCTGCGGGCAAACTGGAGACCCAGCAGATCCTATGGTGTAAGTTCCAGTCAAAAGGCAGCAGCCTCAAGACCCAAGAAGAGCCCATTTTTCAGTTCCAGTCTGAAGGCAGGAAAAAAATCACTGTCTCAGTTCAAATAGGTGGAAGTTCCCTCTTAGTCAGCCTTTTTGTTCTACTCAGATCCACAACAGATTGGATGAGGCCCACCCACCTTATGGAAGGCAATCTGCTTCACTCAGCCTACTAATTAAATATTCACCTCACCCAGAAACACCCTCATGGACACACCCAGACATAATGTTCAACCAAATATCTGGGCACCCTGTGGCCCAGTCCAACTGGCACATAAAATTAACCCCCATAGTCACATATAGCATTGTTGTCCATGGATAGGCCAGAGGAGGTTACTTAACAGTTGAAGTTCCTTAATGGGGATACACAGTCCAGGCACAGGCGGTTAGCATTTGGAACACACTCATGAAAATCCCACACTCAACAGGCAGCTACTGCCAAGCATTCCAGCCACCTTAATCTCTGACCCACACTAACCACTATTGTTAATTAGGAGAATGGATGTTAGAAAATATTTTTGTTGCTGAACTGAATGCTGTTCAAGATTCATGGATTGGCTAAAAGATTTCACAGGCAGGGCTTCCCTGATGGCGCAGTGGTTGAGAATCCGCCTGCCGATGCAGGGGACACGGGTTCGAGGTCTGTCACCTGGTTCCAATTAGATAGTTAGCTGAATCCTCTGCTCAGGCATTACTTCATCTACCCCGAGTATGCAAGGTGCAGAGAAGAATGCCCAAGGGACAGGGAGCTGGGACATCATGGAACTTACAAGAGTGCATTTAGTGGGGGGGGGGGACACATCCTTCACCTATCTCTAAATCAAGGGGTGGATGAGAAAAATTCATTCACTAGTACAGGGAGACTGCAAGGAAACTTATCTGTTTCTTCCTACTTTATTAGAATAAAGAAGTCTCTGCTGAGAATTCTAGGCACCAGGGCTATGACTCACAAGGGTTTGGGATCTGAAATTACACTATGGATCTGGGACCCTCCAAGAAGAGAAATTAACATGAAATGGATCCATGACAAGAGGTAACCCAGGAAGCCCCGAAGAAGCAAATGCAAAACTTCCCGGAAGGAACTGGTACTTAACCCACAGATCAAGCCCCCTGAAGATGAGAGCTCACAATCCAAAATTACAGTTCCAAATTATAAGGAAATAGTCACCTCCAGCAAGAACCAGCAGACAAAACAAACAAGAATACTAGAAAAAAAAAAATTTCAGATAAAGGAAAAATTGAGACAATAAAATCAGAATATTTAAAATAATGAGATAAAAACAAAATAGTTAAAAGTATAAAGGCAACACACACCACAAAAGAAAAATGAGAATGAGCTATTTTGGAAAAGATTCCAAAGAAAACTCATGCCGGAGTGATGGGAAGTGCCTGTACACTGCCTGGCAACTGTTAGGGCCCCCAGTCGGATAAGACCTGCAGAGGGTCTAGAGAATGTCCAGCCAGGCAAGGGAAAAGCCAAATTGTTGCAAGCCTGTTTGTGCCGTGTAGATACCAGGGTGCACCAAGGCTGCCCCCCGGAATGCATCCATCACCCTGCACTTTGGAGCAAAGCCTGGTTCCATCTAATGACCCATCAGCAGTCCCTTCCTAGGTTACCTCTGTTGTTGGCAGAGTTAATAAGAAAAGCTGTGGCTTGTTGTTTTGCCTTGTTTTTAAGATGAATTGTGGGGCGCAGATTAGTTTTCAGAATAGAGAGCCACAGTGCTGAGCCAGCAAAACACCGAGACAGAGAAAACTGTTCTGCAGTGCAGAATCTGAAGAGAAAACTTACAGACTCACCACGTGACAAAGGATCTTGGAGATCATCTTCTTCAAACTTTGTTTTTCCATGAAAGGAAACAGGCCCAGAAAGAAGTAACTTTCTCCAGGCTCTGTACCCAGTTTGTGAAAGAGCTGAAGCTCAGACTTGGGCTTTCCATCTCCGAGGCCACAGCAGAGCTGGCCAAGAGCAGTCTTGTGCCAATGGCCAACTTGCCCTTTCTGCTGGCTCCCTCTGGTGAAGCCCCTCCTTGACCTCTCTCAACTCAGAGCCCTGATGCTCTCTTCCTCCATCAGTGCAGTCATCTAAGGGCAGAGGAGGGGGTGACATGGGCAGGAGGGAAGAATTACCCGACACTGTAGTAGAATCATATGAGAATTTTGTGTGCGTTTTTCAAATATGCTGTCTTCAGGGGAAAATCTGATAAATTGTACTGATAAGACTTTACTTCAAGGTGCATTCCAGTAAAAGAATTAACCTCTAATGGTAAAACTTCCTAGGGACAAGAAGAGACGAAAGAGAAATCTGAGCACCCACCACCACCCTCTTTCGGCCCACATTTAGGCCACTCCATCTAGCCTCTCAGCAAGCTAGCTCTAGAGAAAGAACCTAAGAGGGAGGGCTGGAAAGGGAAGAAAGGGACAAAACACCACCTAGGAGGTGAGGCAGCCAGGCAGCCTGCAGCAAGCCCACAGAGGATCTGGAAAAGAATAAGGCTAATTTAGGCTCTGAACATGACTCGAAGCCACCAGGAGCAGCTGTTATCCTGCTCTGCCCCCTCCTCCTCCCCTGCCTTGCCTATCATTCACTCCCCCAGGGTCTGCAAAAGATTCTGTCTGCACCACGGGACCTGCTGGCTCCCGAGTAAGGGAGCAGCTCCTCTTCCCTTGGTGACACTTCCGTGTGGGTCGCTAATCATTCGTTTAAACATGCCATGCAGTACTGGGAAAAAAGAGGGTAAAGCTTGTTCCACGAGGACTGTGGTCCCACCTGAGGGAGCAGGTGAACCAGAAACTGGACCAGAGGTAGGTCCCGCCCTATGCAAATGATCTAGGCATTGCAAAGGGGACTTGAAGGGCAATGATGTGGGAATGAAGGACACCTGTTCCACTAACGAGAACAGATGCAGTGCCGTGGTTAGCAGCAAGGCCTCTACAGACAGACAGACTTTCTGCTCATGTGGCCTCCGGTAAATGAATCATCTCTCTCAGCCCCAGGTTTCTATCATCCATAAAACAGGAACACTAACAGCTACCCCAAAGGGGTACTAAGAGGATTAAATGAGATAGTGCATATAAAGCACCCAGTGTGCCTGCATGCAGTAGGTACTTCATAAATGTTACTTCCCTTCCCTTTCCTTCTCCCCCAGGGGCCAGGTACCAGTGAAGATTTAAAGAATAAAAAAATGGTGACTGCAGAGAAAAGTTATCTGCAGAGGAGAAACGCTGCAGCCCCAAATGAGGATTGGACCAGATGGGTCAAAAAAGGAATAGCAGCTAGACAGGACCAATCTCAGCCCCTTTCACTAAAGCCTGGATAAACGTCAAAAGCATAACCGCAAGTGAAAAGGGCAATTTGCAGAATACACGATGCTATTTGTGTAAATTTTTAAACATATACAGCATTATTATATACTGTTGATGGAAGTATACGTAAGTGCTGAGTTGGACGAGCAGGGCACATGGATATGATCAGAAAGCAACTTTATTGTTGTCTATTAATGTTCCTTTAAGTTTAGTTGGTTAGGCATGGTCTTCTCCCACCCCAGAGTGAACTCTAGGCAGTTCTAGTCAGTAAAGAATGTCCTCCAGTCTACAAGTAATGTCTACCTCAGTGTGATTATCACAGTTCTCAACTTTATTTGGTAACTTCTTGTCAACTGTTGTCATAATAATGCCACATAATAAACCACCCCAAAGCTCTGTGAGACACAGAAATAGGCATCTGTTTCTAGCTCATAAGTAGGGGTGGTTTGCTGATCCCAGTCAGGCTAGCTCCAGGCTGTGAGCCCTGTCTGGGACTGTTCCACGTCTTTCATTCTTTAGGAAGTGCACTCTACCTGGGCCATGTTCTCCTGATGAGGACAGAAATGCAAGAGGAAAGTCCTCAGTGCAAGCATACTGCAAGCCTTTATTCACGTGACATCTGCTAACATCCCACTGGCAAGTCAAGTGGCCGAGCCCAATACCAGCCCAGTGGGGAAACACACTCCACCACCGTGGGCAGGTGGCAGGGGGATGTTTACAGAATCAGAGCCCCTCTCCGCAGTGCCACAGTCGAGCCATCCATTGGGGAATAAGGCTGGCTTCTTCCCCCCATCCCTCCCTGGTACTTTTGCCCCTCCTCCCTCACTTTCCCAACCTTGGATCCTGACCCCTCCGGGCCCGAGAAAAGGGAAGCAGGAGGAGAAAGGGGCAGGAGAGTGCTCAGTTTATACAGGCATCACAGTCTCTGAGCCAAGAAACATTCCAAGGTGACCTTCACAAACACTCCCCAGAGTTCAGCGATCTAGAGTTCTAGGGCTCCTGGTGACAGCCAAAACATGTCTCATCTGGCTGTCACTTGCTCCTTCTTCAGTCTCTGGGCACCTGGAGATGTCCCAGCTTCTATCTGCAGAAGACTCTTTCCCCCTTCTCCCCAAGGCTCTCCTCTTGGCAGGTTTGGAGGATCCCATGCACCCCTCCTGCACTTGCGGCTCCAACTGGTCTCATGTTCTTCACACCAACAAACTACGGGAGTGCAGGTCGCCCCCAGTGAAGCCACCTCTCCTCTGCTCCAACTTCAAAGCAACTGGTCATCACTACCTCCCTCACACCCTTGAGATTTCTCAAGTGAGAGGCTGTCACCAGCTTACCAAGCACCCCAAAGTGCAGAGGACACTCATCAAAGCTTGAGGTGAGATGCAGGTACCTCCCACCCCTCCCCTTGGAGTAGGGGAATGACTAGATGAGATTAACATGTAAACCAAGAGACTCTGAGGAAAGCAGATTGCACTCCACAGGGCGGGTGGGTCTTGTCCAACTAGTTGAAGACCTTAATAGAAAAACACTGCCCTCCCACTGTGAAGAGGGAATTCTGCCAGCCGACCGCCTTTGGACTTGAACTACAACATCGGCTCCGCCATGTCTCCAGCCCGCTGGCCCACCCTGCACATTTTGGACTTGCCAAACATCCACAATTGCATGAGCCAATTCCTTAATATAAATAAATAAATAAACACATACACACACATCCCGTTTTTTCTGTTTCTCTGGAGAACCCCAATAGCAGGACTTCTCTGCAGATGGGCGAGATGAGCATCATAGTTGGGGGGAAGTTTTCTCTTTTTCTTTGAAAGCCTGCCGGTGCAGTTCCTGCCTTTTGCCACAGTGCATTTTATCTCGGGGTCAAGTTGTGTTGCTTTTGGCCAAAGACCGCTTGGAGACAAATGCATTCCTGGAAACTACGTTGTAAATCCAACTGTCAAAAAGTAAAATGGACTTTCCCATGAAAATAATGTTACATTGAACAGTAACTGTAGGGATAATACTCTTGCACTTGTGTAGAACTTTGCAGCTGGAAAGGCTTTCCTACATCACATACCCCGCTGCATTTAGTCCTGGAAGGCAGGCTCTGTGTTCTCTTCATTGCACAGATGGATAAATGAGACTCAGAGAAGTGTTTTGCTCAGGGTCACAGACTATTAGAGACAGAGCTGGGACTTGATCCTAATTCAGTAGCCTCTCCAGCATCTCCTTAACCAAGTAAGGTCTCAGCCTCAACCGAATAATACACACAACAAAAAGTTCTCCAAATGCAAAGATTCCAGGACTCTAGCCTTCACAACTGTTCAAAATTATAAAATGTTGCTCTGAAGTCACATAAAACAGGCAAATGATGGCGCAGTGGTTGAGAATCCGCCTGCCGATGCAGGGGACACGGGTTCGAGGTCTGTCACCTGGTTCCAATTAGATAGTTAGCTGAATCCTCTGCTCAGGCATTACTTCATCTACCCCGAGTATGCAAGGTGCAGAGAAGAATGCCCAAGGGACAGGGAGCTGGGACATCATGGAACTTACAAGAGTGCATTTAGTGGGGGGGGGGGACACATCCTTCACCTATCTCTAAATCATAGAAGGGACTGCTATCAAAGAGAAAGAACCTAAAATAGTGATGACCCAATTGGCTTGGATGTCTGCAACAGCATTCACTCACTGCTCTTTCTCCTAAGCCACCCTGTTCACCTTTTACACCATAAGGCGTTGTGCTCTCCTCCTTAATGAACAGAATCAGGATTCAAAACCACTTGGACAAGCTAGAATATGGACTGTGGGCAACGAAATGAAATTTCACAGAGGGAAATGTAAAGTCCCATGTTCAAGGTTACAAACTGTCCCCTGCAAAATTGTAAGATGGGATGGGAGATGGGTTTGCAGCCGACTTGCACCATCATCTGTGGATGGTGACTTAACAGAAGTTTATTACCGAGTCAACGGTGAGGACGCTTAGGACAAACCACTAAGTGTTTAGATGACATCTAAAGATCCAGGGAAAGAGCAATTTCACAGCATTCTGCCCCAGGCAAACCACGTCTGGAATATGGCCATAAAATCTGGGTACCATATTTTCAAAGTCGTTTTGACAAATGAGAATACATCCAGAGGAGAGTGACCAGGAAAATAAGGAGTCTTAAAATTATAACTTCCATTTAGACAAAGGACGCATGAGATTTATCCTGGAGAAGAGACAACAAAGGGAATAGGTATTTAAACATCAAAGAGCTGAAAGCTTGTTATGAGAAAAGTGTTTTGTAGATGAGGGGATGGAAGACAGATGTTTGCCTAAACTAAGAAAGAGCTAAGTGTCCAGCAGTGGCAGGTACTGGCTATGAGATAACTGCTCCCTTATGCAGTAGGTATCGCTGCCACCATCACCAGCCCCATCATCATCAACATCACATCCCTGTTTTACACGTGAGGTACTAGGACTGAGAAAAGCTAACTCACCCCATAGCAGGATGCTCATATAAAAAGCCACTTCCAACACTACCATTCTATGATTTTTAATTATCCGAGAAGCAATCTCTTCTCTTCTCTCCCTGACTGGAGAGAAGGGAAGGGGAGTCAGGGGGCCACCCTGAGGCCTCACTTAGACAGACTCTTTGGGATTCAGGCCCCAGTTCTACTATGTACCACTCAGGCACCTTTAGAATGCTCTTTGCCCGTCTGGTCTTCAGCACCTCACGTGTGAGATGGAATCAGTGAGAACAAACTCCTCATGGACTTACGTGTGGACTGACTGAGCTAAGGCAGGTGCCAATGTGACGGTAAACACACAATAAATGTTAGCTTATTATCATCCACCTTGAACTTGCTGAGCACCACCCAGACACAGATGTGGTCCCTATTCACAGAGCTTACAATCCAGCTGCAAAGCCCTCTTCTTCCAGGAAGACCTCCCTCAAACAAATGACTGAGGGTCTGGAAAACTCTCCAGGGGGTGCTCAGGCCTGGCAGTCTCAAGGGGAACCGTTTTCCATTTCAGATCCTCAACTTCCAAAAGCCTCCCCACTAAAGCTGATCTACCTGAAAACACCTGCAGCAGAAGCCTCCCCTCCATTTCTGTTCTCTGACTTTACAAAAGAAAGGTACACCTCCCACCCACCCAGAATCTCAATGTGCCGCTTGATTCCAGGTGTGAAAACCTCTGGGGCGCCAGACCAAAGAACAAGTTTCCAACATTGGTCTACGTGGTGAGAAAATAAGTGACTCCATTCACTTTTTGCAAGTCATGGTTTTTCAGTTCTTTGCTTGCTAGAAAATCCGAAGGGAACCTAATCAAACTGTTGACTGATAGGTTGCGAAAAAAAATTTTTGATGCTAGATCACCATGTGACCATGTGATTTGGGGCTTAAAAAATTAAAAGAAGGGCTTCCCTGGTGGCGCAGTGGTTGCGCGTCCGCCTGCCGATGCAGGGGAACCGGGTTCGCGCCCCGGTCTGGGAGGATCCCACATGCCGCGGAGCGGCTGGGCCTGTGAGTCATGGCCGCTGAGCCTGCGCGCCCGGAGCCTGTGCTCCGCGATGGGAGAGG
>NC_041218.1:21467510-21468627 GCF_002837175.3 Physeter macrocephalus
GGAGGCCCGCATACCACAAAAAAAAAAAAAAAAAAAATTAAAAGAAAATTAAAGAATTGAATAACAGGTAGAATAAAACTCCTTCTTTTCCAAATCCTCTTATTTATAAGCACTTGTTCAGTGCTTATATCGATAAAAATCAAAATAAGAGTGGGGCTTCCCTGGTGGCTCAGTGGTTAAGAATCCGCCTGCCAATGCAGGGGACATGGGTTCAAGCCCTGGTCCGGGAAGATCCCACATGCCGCGGAGCAAATAAGCCCGTGCACCACAACTACTGAGCCTGAGCTCTAGAGCCCGCGAGCCACAGCTACCGAGCCCGTGTGCCACAACTACTGAAGCCCACACGCCTAGAGACCTTGCTCCACAACAAGAGAAGCCACCGCAATGAGAAGCCCACACACCGCAACGAAGAGTAACCCCCACTCGCCGCAACTAGAGAAAGCCCACGTGCAGAAACAAAGACCCAATGCAGCCAAGAATAAATTAAAAATAAAATAAATAAATTTTTTTAATTAAAATAAGAGTGAAATATACTGACTCCTGTCTCATTTAAGCCATAGTAGTATTTGCCCAGAGACTTGACCGTCATGTCCACCTCATGAAATGTTTCCATTTTTTAAGTATTTAAGTATTTATCAAATTTTGTAATGTTTTTATGTTATTTTGAGCCATAGCCTATTCATAATAATTGCAAAAATAACTCAAGCCAGAGAAATGTGTTCAACGCTTAAGGACTTACAATCACAAGAAATAAAATTTAACTTTATGTTGCTTTGTGTTGCTGAGAAGTATAAGAAGACAATTTAAAATACTTTTAGAGGCAAAACATCACATCATAAAATTATTTTAAATGAGTTCAAACAGAAAATGATGTAAAGTCTCAAACGTTTAAAAAAAAGTTGTAGGGAATTCCCTGGCGGTCCAGTAGTTAGGACTCTGACCTCTCACTGCCGAGGGCCCGGGTTCAATCCCTGCTCGGGGAACTAAAATCCCACAAGCCATGTGGTGCAGCCAAGACAAAAAAAAGTTGTATGTGCATTTTTTTTTTTTTTTTTTTTTTTTTTTTTTTTTTTTTTTTGTGGTATGTGGGCCTCTCACTGTTGGGGCCTCTCCCCTT
>NC_041218.1:21472113-21481821 GCF_002837175.3 Physeter macrocephalus
GTCCTCCAGTCTACAAGTAATGTCTACCTCAGTGTGATTATCACAGTTCTCAACTTTATTTGGTAACTTCTTGTCAACTGTTGTCATAATAATGCCACATAATAAACCACCCCAAAGCTCTGTGAGACACAGAAATAGGCATCTGTTTCTAGCTCATAAGTAGGGGTGGTTTGCTGATCCCAGTCAGGCTAGCTCCAGGCTGTGAGCCCTGTCTGGGACTGTTCCACGTCTTTCATTCTTTAGGAAGTGCACTCTACCTGGGCCATGTTCTCCTGATGAGGACAGAAATGCAAGAGGAAAGTCCTCAGTGCAAGCATACTGCAAGCCTTTATTCACGTGACATCTGCTAACATCCCACTGGCAAGTCAAGTGGCCGAGCCCAATACCAGCCCAGTGGGGAAACACACTCCACCACCGTGGGCAGGTGGCAGGGGGATGTTTACAGAATCAGAGCCCCTCTCCGCAGTGCCACAGTCGAGCCATCCATTGGGGAATAAGGCTGGCTTCTTCCCCCCATCCCTCCCTGGTACTTTTGCCCCTCCTCCCTCACTTTCCCAACCTTGGATCCTGACCCCTCCGGGCCCGAGAAAAGGGAAGCAGGAGGAGAAAGGGGCAGGAGAGTGCTCAGTTTATACAGGCATCACAGTCTCTGAGCCAAGAAACATTCCAAGGTGACCTTCACAAACACTCCCCAGAGTTCAGCGATCTAGAGTTCTAGGGCTCCTGGTGACAGCCAAAACATGTCTCATCTGGCTGTCACTTGCTCCTTCTTCAGTCTCTGGGCACCTGGAGATGTCCCAGCTTCTATCTGCAGAAGACTCTTTCCCCCTTCTCCCCAAGGCTCTCCTCTTGGCAGGTTTGGAGGATCCCATGCACCCCTCCTGCACTTGCGGCTCCAACTGGTCTCATGTTCTTCACACCAACAAACTACGGGAGTGCAGGTCGCCCCCAGTGAAGCCACCTCTCCTCTGCTCCAACTTCAAAGCAACTGGTCATCACTACCTCCCTCACACCCTTGAGATTTCTCAAGTGAGAGGCTGTCACCAGCTTACCAAGCACCCCAAAGTGCAGAGGACACTCATCAAAGCTTGAGGTGAGATGCAGGTACCTCCCACCCCTCCCCTTGGAGTAGGGGAATGACTAGATGAGATTAACATGTAAACCAAGAGACTCTGAGGAAAGCAGATTGCACTCCACAGGGCGGGTGGGTCTTGTCCAACTAGTTGAAGACCTTAATAGAAAAACACTGCCCTCCCACTGTGAAGAGGGAATTCTGCCAGCCGACCGCCTTTGGACTTGAACTACAACATCGGCTCCGCCATGTCTCCAGCCCGCTGGCCCACCCTGCACATTTTGGACTTGCCAAACATCCACAATTGCATGAGCCAATTCCTTAATATAAATAAATAAATAAACACATACACACACATCCCGTTTTTTCTGTTTCTCTGGAGAACCCCAATAGCAGGACTTCTCTGCAGATGGGCGAGATGAGCATCATAGTTGGGGGGAAGTTTTCTCTTTTTCTTTGAAAGCCTGCCGGTGCAGTTCCTGCCTTTTGCCACAGTGCATTTTATCTCGGGGTCAAGTTGTGTTGCTTTTGGCCAAAGACCGCTTGGAGACAAATGCATTCCTGGAAACTACGTTGTAAATCCAACTGTCAAAAAGTAAAATGGACTTTCCCATGAAAATAATGTTACATTGAACAGTAACTGTAGGGATAATACTCTTGCACTTGTGTAGAACTTTGCAGCTGGAAAGGCTTTCCTACATCACATACCCCGCTGCATTTAGTCCTGGAAGGCAGGCTCTGTGTTCTCTTCATTGCACAGATGGATAAATGAGACTCAGAGAAGTGTTTTGCTCAGGGTCACAGACTATTAGAGACAGAGCTGGGACTTGATCCTAATTCAGTAGCCTCTCCAGCATCTCCTTAACCAAGTAAGGTCTCAGCCTCAACCGAATCATACACACAACAAAAAGTTCTCCAAATGCAAAGATTCCAGGACTCTAGCCTTCACAACTGTTCAAAATTATAAAATGTTGCTCTGAAGTCACATAAAACAGGCAAATGGGGGCTTCCCTGGTGGTGCAGTGGTTAAGAATCCTCCTGCCAATGCAGGGGACACGGGTTCGAGCCCTGGTCCGGGAAGATCCCACACACCACAGAGCAACTAAGCCCGTGCACCACAACTACTGAAGCCCGCGCGTCTAGAGCCCGTGCTCCGCAACGAGAAGCCACCGCAATGAGAAGCCCGTGCACCGCAACAAAGAGTAGCCCCCGCTCTCAGCAACTAGAGAAAACCCACGTGCAGCAGCTAAGACCCAATGCAGCCAAAAATTGAATAAATTAATTAATTTTTTAAAAACAGGCAAATGAGCGTACGGATTACCCAAGAGACCCCCAAACTTTAAAGCAGACATGTAACACGTAAATAATCATCACTACCCATCGCCAAGCTGCTAACCCGAGACTCCCACGCATCATCATTCACGAAAACACCTCCTGAGCGATCATTCATGTAACTGAACAAATGTAACGAAATGCAAGATTGCACAGGGGCCACCTGAATCTATTTTTTCCAGTCCCTTCTTAGTGCCCTTTGTGTTACTTTGATCTTCCTGAAAAGAGAATTAAAATTCACAAATGGTGTGGCATGTGTCTGTCCGGGTTGGGGGTGGAGCCAGCAGGGGCCAACCTGGTTAGATAAGGGCTGGGCTAAAGGCACCATCAAGTAGAGGCAGAGAGGATGTGGCTGGTGGAGCTGGGAAGAGGGCAAGGCCAAGTGGACCCCTCCCCGCTGGGGTTGGAGGGCTCCTGCCTTCCACCTCTAGCACCGCTTCCAGCCCCTTCAGGAAACATCCCTGAGGCCTCCGTCTGCTCTACCCTGTCTCAGAAGGGCTGCTGTGCTGACTACAGGACCTGCCTGGCTTCCTCCCCTGTCACCTCTCCCTTGGCCCCTTGCCACGTCTGCAGATTCAGCCAGGTGCCAAGCTCTGGAGCACCCCTGTCCCTGGTAGGCCGGAAATAAACGAGACCCTCTGGAGGCTCAGCGTCAATCAGTGTTGCTCTGCCTTGTTCCCCTACCACTTCCCTCTGCAGGCTCCACACCCAGTTCTGGTTCCTGCTCTATCTCCGTGTGGAAGGAATGGCTGTGGAAACCAGCTGGACTCTGGTTCTCCCAGACCTGGGGCCAGTGGCTCTCACTGCCTGGGGGAACCTATAATGGCCCTTGGCCTGCCGCCTCCTGCAGAGACCATCAGCCACGGGACCGGGACTCCAACTCATCCATGTTCCTGGTCCGGGAGCTGCCCAGGCTCTCTGCATCCCAGCTCCGGATGGCCCCCCTGAAGCTCACTGCCTATGGGAGATAAGCCATCGGCACCCCCTCAGGCCACTGGGCTCACCCCCATGGGCTCCTTCCATCCTCACCTCCCTGTGACCCCGGGGCTGCCAGCACAGGCTGAGGGGTCAGGCACGGAGCCCCACACATCATACTCTGAAGGCATCTCAGACCCAAAATGCCTGGGCAGTGACTCAGGAAAGCAGCAAGAAGGGAAGGAGGGACTCCAGTGGCTGGAGCTACAGAAGACCTAAAAAGGATGCACGTAAAAATTAGATTTAAACCACCAGCCCCCAACCCAAGCCCAAGGCTAAGGAAATAAAACTGCCTGGACTCTCAAATGGCCTCAGGCTTTTGTCCTTATGTCCACGTGAATTTCATACATCCTGACACATGGAAGGGGGAGAGGGAGCTCAGCACCCAGCAAAGAGGGTCACCTGGATGATCTCCTCCAGCCCTGGACTGCGAGGGCTAATTCCAGCATGTCTGGGATTCACCTGATCTGTGCCTGTGAAATCAGCAACGTCCTCAGGACTAACCCTGGTCGAGGCATGAAGCACACTGATTAATAGTGTTGCTTTGTAACCACGCCCCGGAGGAGTTGGGGTGGTGTATACCAGCTTGTCGACTTTGTGCTCTGGTAGCAATGAGATTGACGGTTTGCACCTGGTCTCAGGGAGACCCTGGAGGCTGTGCCACTGGGGGAGGTTGTAGAGGATTTGCCTGCATGCCAGCAGGTGTAAGAAACCCGGAAAGAGGCTCCATCTTGGGGCTCAGAAGTGTCCTGTGCACACGTCAGTGGTTCCTGATTTGAGAAAGAGCACATCTTGCACAGCCACTAACAGAGGGAGGCAGTAGGGACCAGGATTTGGTTTCTCCAGACCCCCACCATGAGCAGCCTCTGGCTGTGATGATATCTCCACTTTGATGTTATTGCTGTAATAAATTGTAGGTTTGCAAGCACCATCATTTTAGGCCTCTGAGCCTTCTTTAGTCATTGAACCTGTTTAGCTGCTACTGTTAGTGCATCCCCACTGTTATGGATTGAACTGGGCCTCCTCAAAATTCACATGTTGAAGTCCTAACTCTCAGTACATGTGACCTTATTTGGAAAAAAGGTCCTTGCAGATGTAATTAGTTAAGATGAGGCATTACTAGAGGAGGCACAGCCCCTAACCCGATATGACTGTCATCTTTTCTTTTTTTAAATAAATTTATTTATTTATTTTTGGCTGCGTTGGGTCTCGGTTGCTGTGCGTGGGCTTTCTCTAGTTGCGGCGAGCGGGGGCTACTCTTCGTTACGGTGCGTGGGCTTCTCATTGCGGTGGCTTCTCTTGTTGCAAAGCACGGGCTCTAGGCTCATGGGCTTCAGTAGTTGTGGCACACGGGCTCAGCAGCTGTGGCTCACCAGCTCTAGAGCGCAGGCTCAGTAGTTGTGGCGCACGGGCTTAGCTGTTCCGCAGCATGTGGGATCTTCCCGGACCAGGGCTCAAACCCATGTCCCCCGCGTTGGCCGGCGGATTCTTAACCACTGCGCCACCAGGGAAGCCATGACTGTCAGCTTTATAAAAAGGGACATTTGAACACAGGGAGAACTCCATGTAAAGACTGGAGCTAGGCTGCCACAACCAAGGAATTATCAGAAGCTTGGAGAAAGGCCTGGAACAGATCCTTCTCTAGTGCCTTCAGAGAGAGCATGGTCCCATACACCTTGATCTCAGGCGTCTAGTCTCCAAATAAATTTCTGTTGTTTAAGCCACCCAGTCCCTGATGCTTTGTGATGGCAGCCTTAGCAACACAGTACACCTCTGAAAGGCTTTATTCCCTCCCTCTCCCACCTGCAACAAACACTGTAGTCAACTTAGGTGCCCCGAGATCTTCCCCATCCATATGGGACCTTAAGACTTTCATTTTCTTATCCCTAAGCAAATGTGTTCTCTTTTTAGCCACAGGATAGAAAGAGTTTGTCCATAACAGGGGGGAGTGCTTGCCCAGAGCCCTGCATGCTCTGCTCTCCAACAAGACATGAGGGCCAGGTTCAGAATCAAAGTTTCAGGGGGCTTCCGTGGTGACTCAGTGGTTAAGAATCCGCCTGCCAATGCAGGGGACATGGGTTTGAGTCCTGGCCCGGGAAGATCCCCATGCCGCGGAGAAACTAAGCCCGTGCACCACAACTACTGAGCCTGCACTCTAGAGCCCATGAGTCACAACTACTGAGCCCGTGTGCTGCAACTACTGAAGCCCACGCGCCTAGAGCCCGTGCTCCACAACAAGAGAAGCCACCGCAATGAGAAGCCCACACACCTCAATGAAGAGTAGGCCCTGCTCACCACAACTAGAGAAAGCCCGCACGCAGCAACGAAAACCCAATGCAGCCAAAAATAAATAAATTAAGTAAATTTATTAAAAAAAAAAAAGAATCAAAGTTTCAGACGAGCCAGGGGCCTTAGGAGTCAGGTCATAAGCCTTAGAATTTACAGGTGAGGATGAGGAAAGAAGAGTGATTTGGGGTCTCACACACTGCTCATTACTAGAAGTGTTGTGATAACAGTCCAGGAATTCTCATGCTCAATCCACTGCACTTTTCATCAGTTTAATCCTAGATTTCTTCCCCAGGGATGACTTTTGTCACCAGCTGCCCTACACTGTGGCTGTCTTGCTCATTAGAAGTTAATTGCGTTTAGAAGAGGGACCTTGACTGAGTCATCTTGGTAACCCCTTCTGTCCTCCAGTGTGAAGGTGTTGAATAAATATTTTGATTGGACTGATCAGAACACACTTTTCTGGGCACTCCCTGGCGGTCCAGTGGTTAGGACTCCATGCTTCCACTGCAGGGGACACGGGTTCGATCCCTGGTCTAGGGTCTAAGATCCTGCAAGCCGAGGCCTCTGCTGACTTAGCTTTAAGTGATGCATTTGCAGCCTCCACTGCAGACAGAGCACTGAGGATTTCTGGGGGTGAGGCCGAAGAGCTTTAAAATCCAAGATGCCTCAGCCCCGCCCCGAGAGGCTAAGTTACTTGGTCTGAGTGCAGCTTAGGCCTGGGGATTTTTAAGAACTCCCCCCAGGTGATGCTCTGTGCAGGGAGGCTTGCACCCATGGCTCTAAAGCTTTAAGAGACTTAAGCATCTTGTGTTAAGAAGAGGGTGACTGACTAGTGAGTTTGCATAGGACTTCCCCACTTGGAAAACTCAAAGTTCCGTGCCCCCTTCAGTTCCCGAAACACTGGGACTGTTGGTCACCCTAATAAAGACCTGCATCTGCATGCAACTGAAGATCAACAGGGCACAGATACACTGTATTAAGCCTAAAGCAAAGCACTGAGGCTAGTGTTTTCCAGTTAGGAGCCCCCTCCCAACCCCACCCGAACTCCAGCTTCCCCATCCAGTTCCTTCCACGGAGAGGCCTCACGGGAGCTGTGGTACTGCTGCAGGGTGTGGCTGCCCCCAACGCTAGTCCTGGTTTCCTGATAACTCAGAAAGCATTTCCCTGTTGGCCTGCAGTTTCTGTTTCCTGTTCTCTCCCACACTATTTTTAGGCGCCATGGACAGTTCCTGCCTGGGCCTGCCCCACCCACCTCGGTGTCTATCCCAGCCCCCAGTGTCCAGCAGGGGGCGCCTGCAAGATGAAGGCTCTGATCCTGGGGCTCTGGGGCCCTGCTGTCCAGGGGGGCAGTGGAGTGCCCAGCAGGTGGTACTGCAGCCACCCCCACGGCCCGCTCTGACTTGGTGGGGTGCCCCCAGGCTAAACTGCTTTTTTTGGTTGATCTTACAAGCTTTAAATTAGCATTTTCCCATTTCCCTTTCCTTAGGACTGGCTGTTGCAAGCTTCACATATCTTTATGCATCAGCCTACAGCCTAAAGGCAGAGAAACCCGACAGGAGGGCATATGGGCTAACCCTGCAGCAGTCACCCAGGCTGGATAGCAAAGGTTCAGGCCTGAAGGGCTGTATTGAGTCTCTGTTTGTCAAACACTTCCTGTGTTATTAGGCACTGTACTCATCTTAGAGCTCACAGCAATCTCATGAGATGGTAAGAATCTCTATTTCTGGGTCAGGAACCTAAGGTTCAGAGAGGCAGACAACTTACCCCAGGTCACACAGTGGCTGAACTGTCACCTGACCCCCGTTTGACTGACTGACAGTCTGCATGCCAGCATTTCCCAAACTTTTGTTCATTACTGCCCTTCTAAGGAGACTTTTTAGTAATTTTTTTCCCCTAATCACTCCCATGAAATTTTAATACCACAGATATACTGTATATTTATTTATGTACTATATGGCTATCTGTGCATAATACACAGAGGAAGATTTGTTTTCCTCTTCAAGAACCATTTCATCCCCTCAGGGGTGATATCACTCCTGTTAAGAATACCAACAGGGGGACTTCCCTGGTGGTCCAGTGGTTAAGACTTCGCCTTCCACTGCATGGGGTGCGGGTTCAATCCCTGGTAGGGGAGCTAAGATCCCACATGCCTGGGGTCAAAAAAACAAAACATAAAACAGAAGCAATATTGTAATAAATTCAATAAAGACATAAAAAAAAAAAAAGAATACCAGCAGGGTCTCAGGTCTGACTGATTCATTCCCTTAGTATTGGATGTAGGTGGAGAAGAAGAAGGGTAAACCGGTAAAGATACTTCTCCCAAAGTAATGTTCCCCAGAACTCTAGTGTGAAGAGAAGAGCTGGTTCACAAAAAGAGCTCGATGCCAAACACGTCTGGAAAAAGCTGAATGCGGCATCACTCCGCCTCCTGGAAAGACATCTTATCAAAATCTCTGAGTAGCTACTTAAAAAAACACCAGTTTAATTATTTTTACACCAATACACATTAACGTAAAGTTGATCACAAACATCTCCTCTCTCTTTCTCTCTCTCTGCATTTGAAATTCATCTTTACACATTAATATTTATAAATTTGTGTGTGTGTGCTTTAATTTTTTTTTTCCTTTGGCCGTGCCACGCAGCTTGTGGGATCTTATATGCCCAACCAGGGATTGAACCCAGGCCCTCAGCAGTGAAAGCGCAGAGTCCTAACCACTGGACCTCCAGGGAATTCCCTTATAAATTATTTTGAATTCATATTTCTAGAACAGACTTTTGGAAATGCTGCCATAGATGCAGAGTTGCCTTCTTTCCTGAAGTGACTCTTTCTGGTGATGTTTGGCCCAGAAGGTCAACAAACAGCTTTTTCTGTGATTCAGTCAAGCCAGGACAGCCGGTCCACAGAGCTCTGACCATCAGTTCCGAGAACACACAGCGCAGACCCAGACCCCTGTGCTGGATTCCAGGCAGGAGCAGGCAACAGAAAGCCGTTATGATAAGGTCATCAAATCCTCGTTTATTTGACACAAACATGCAGCCCACTTACTTTGTGCCAGAGGGCAGAGCTGCCATGGGTGGGGGCCCCACCATCTGTGTGGTGGTGGCCGCGTCCTGGTGTCACAGTGCCTGGCACATGGCGTGGGCACACTGAGCCTCCCAGAGGCAGGTCCAGCTCTGCATCACTGAGCTACCAGATCTTGAATGCCATCGCCCATGCCAGAACCCTATGGGGACCACAGCAGGGCTACAGCCTGGTCTGAGCACTTCTCCTCAAGTGGCCTCTCAGCTTGCTGGTCAAGACCCTCGGGGGCAGGTGTGTGTTTATTTATCTTGTTGTTCCCTGTGTCTAGCATGGTGCCAAGTGTGTTCTGAGCACTTAATAAATACTTGTTGCATCAGTAACCAGATGCACACGAGTGAAAGAATCACCACCTGAGCAGGGCAGACACCAAGCCATTCAGCTGGCTGTGTCCAAATGACCAGGACAGCTCTGTAGTGAGCAGGGAGTAGTTAAAACCAGAACAACACCTGTATAGCACACCTGCCGTTAGTCACGGTGTTTAATTGTCTAGTAAATCTGTACTAGGTAATTTTGTTAGTCTCGAATAATTCCGTTGTTTTTAAAATCCTTATCAGGAAAAATAAAGCAGCTGGGTATCACATGGAAATGTCTGCACCCTGTGACCCGTCACCCAGGCAATGCCCGAAGTGATGGAAATTCCGCTGGGGTCCTGGAGGGACTGTTCCACAAACGGCCACCGGGAAGGCCGGGTCGCACGCCGGTGTCGCACTGATTCACCCGGGGCCCCTCTGTCCACAAAGTCCTTTCACGGCACCCACCCCCCCATCATCCGTCTCATCCTCACATGGCGCTGGGAAGCAGGCAGCTTTGGAGTTATCACCCTCACTTATGCTTGAGAAGTTTGGGAAACCTGGGGAGAAACCCAGATGCCTTGGGTACAGAGGTGGGGGAAGAGGAAGGAGAGGAGGTAGAGAACAGAGGCCCACAGAGCAGAGCAAGAAGGGCGGGGCGGGGGGCG
>NC_041218.1:21482034-21484396 GCF_002837175.3 Physeter macrocephalus
CAGCCACCAGGGGGCAGGCCCAGGCCGACTGAGCTGACACCGTGCCCAGGCAGCCGCCAACCCAGAGGGCAGCCTGAGCAGAGGCAGAGGGAAAGGGGTGGGGAAGAGGCCAAAGGACACACCACACACATCACACACACACACACACACCCCACATACACCACACTGTGTACACACACACACACACACCCCACACACCTACGCACACACACACGCCACACACAGCACACGTGCACCACACTGTGTACACATATACACCACACTGTGTACACATATACACACACACCTACACACCACACATACCACACACAGCACACACACACCACACTGTGTACATGTACACACACACATCTACACACCCCACACTGTGTACACCTACACACACATATCACACACACCCCCCACACCTACACAACACACAGCACACACACACCACACTGTGTACACATACACACACACACCACACAGCACACATCCACCACACTGTGTACCCATACACACAAACAACACCCCACACTCTGTGTATACATAAACACACACACATACGCACACAACACACATACACCACACTGTGTACACGTACACACACACACACCCCACACCTACCACACACACATACCACACACAGCACACATACACCACACTCTGTGTGTACACATACACACACACACCCCCACACCTAACACACAGCACACATATACCACACTGTGTGCACATACACACACACACCTGCACACACACACACCACTCTGTGTACACATACACACACACACCCCACACCTACACACATACCACACACAGCACATGTATACCACACTCTGTGTACACATACACACAAACACACCCCACACCTACACACACACACATCACACACAGCACACACACACTCTGATGGTTAATTTTATGGGTCAACTTGACTGGGCCTTGAGCCAGATGCCAGGCCTTGAAATTTTTGCTGTGCCATCATTTGAGCAATTTCTCCCTATCTGTCCTCGCACTGCAGAGTCTAGGGCAGAGAGAGGGAGGGAGACGTACTCCCCCTGCGTATACATACATATATATATATATATATATATATATATATATATATATATATATATAGGTACATATATATATACACACACACCCACATATATATTCTTTTTCAGATTCTTTTCCATTATAGGTCATTACAAGATATTGAATATAGTTCCCTGTGCTATACATTAGGTCCTTATTGTTTCACTATTTATAGTAAAATAGATATAGTTTATCTATCTATGGTTGTTTATAGTAATGTGTGTATGTTAATCCCAAACTCCTAATTTATCCCCCCCATTTCCCATTTGGTAACCACAAGTTTGTTTTCTATGTCTGTGAGTCTATTTCTGTTCTGTAAATAAGTTTATTTGTATCATTTTAGATTCCACATATAAGTGATATCATATATTTGTCTTTCTCTGTCTTACTTCACTTAATATGATAATCTCTAGGTCCATCCATGTTGCTGCAAATGGCATTATTTCATTCTTTTTTATGGCTGAGTAATATTGCATTGTATGTATGTGTGTGTGTGTGTGTGTGTGTGTGTGTGTGTGTGTATGTGTGTGTACACATACACACACACACCCCCACACCTAACACACAGCACACATATACCACACTGTGTGCACATACACACACACACCTGCACACACACACACCACTCTGTGTACACATACACACACACACCCCCACACCTAACACACAGCACACATATACCACACTGTGTGCACATACACACACACACCTGCACACACACACACCACTCTGTGTACACATACACACACACCTACACACGCACACAACACACAGCACACATACGCCACACTGTGTACACATATACACAAACACACCCCCACAAACATGCACATCACACACACACCCCACACCTGCACAACACACATACCACACACAGCACACATATACCATACTCTGTGTACACATACACACAAACACACCCCACACCTACACGCACACACACCACACACAGCACACATACACCACACTGTGTACACATACACACACACCACACAGCACACATACACCATACTCTGTGTACACATACACACAAACACACCCCACACCTACACACACACACACACCACACACAGCACACATACACCACACTGTGTACACATACACACACCACACAGCACACATACACCATACTCTGTGTACACATACACACAAACACACCCCACACCTACACACACACACACACCACACACAGCACACATACACCACACTGTGTACACATACACACACACACCACACAGCACACATACACCATACTCTGTGTACACATACACACAAACACACCCCACACCTACACACACACACA
>NC_041218.1:21484455-21497398 GCF_002837175.3 Physeter macrocephalus
CCGGTCCCCCCACCACTGAATGACACACACACACACCCAGATACACGGTCCCCTCACCTACACACACACACCCCACACTCTGTGTATACATAAACACACACACATACGCACACAACACACATACACCACACTGTGTACACGTACACACACACACACCCCACACCTACCACACACACATACCACACACAGCACACATACACCACACTCTGTGTGTACACATACACACACACACCCCCACACCTAACACACAGCACACATATACCACACTGTGTGCACATACACACACACACCTGCACACACACACCCCACTCTGTGTACACATACACACACACCTACACACGCACACAACATACACACAGCACACATACACCACACTGTGTACACGTACACACAACCCACACCTACACACACACACACACACACACCACACAGCACAATACACCACATTGTGTACACATACACACAAACACACCCCACACCTACACACACACATACACACCACACACAGCACACATACACCACACTCTGTGTACACATACACACACACACCCCACACCTACACACATACCACACACAGCACATGTATACCACACTCTGTGTACACATACACACAAACACACCCCACACCTACACACACACACATCACACACAGCACACATGCACCACACTCTGTGTACACATACACACAAACACAGCACACCTATACAACACACACATACTACACACACTGCAACATACCACACATGCACACACCACTTAGCACACACACACCCCTATACAACACACATACTACACACACAACACATGCATACACCCCTTACCACACACATACATACACACACACACACACACACACTATACCACATACCACCTACACAACATACACACTGACCACACACTGGGCGCACACGCACACACCGCTGCTCACGCCATTTTGGTAGGTGCTAGCGTACACTTTTTCCAGCTTTTCTACCCTCTTCTCCTCCCCCTTTCTCCTCAGTGTCTACAAATTCCAAGCTTCTCCTCATTATCTTTTCCCAAACACTCCTGTCTTGTGCCTTTCTCTCCCCCATCCGCTCCCCAAATAGCAACATTTTCCTTCTCTCCACCACCCATTCCTCAGAGGTAAAATCAAACCTCCCACCAGCAGAACATTTTCTGCTTTGTCAAGTACTTTCTCACCTGCTTTCTCCTCTGTCTCAACACTCCTACGAGGTAAATATTATTATTGCCATTTCAGAACCAGGAAAGAGAGCCTCGAGGGCCAACTGCTCGAACTCCCTGGGTGTCCTTTGGCCTCTGCAACTCCCACAGCTGACACCCATATTCTCACCTACTCCCCACCCGCCTCCTGACACGCAGAAAGCGTGCCCTCCATGCAGAGATGAAGGGTCCCTGCCCCGCAGGACCCCACTCATTCGCGGGAGAGGAGGCTCCACTGAGAGAGGCCAAGAGAGGTCAGGCCTGCTTCTCCAGAGCCTGCACCCCCCGAAGGGCCGAGCTCAACTCTCTGGGGCCCATCACGGACAGAAGTAGAGAAGACCGAGAAGGTCACCTGAAACTTCAAATATGGGTGTTGCTGTTGAAACGTGTCCTGTGTGTTTATGCCTCAGCACAGAGGTCCCAGGTGCCAGAGGTCCCGGCACACCCTGGCCACACAGCACAGAGGCCAAGACCTCCACCCACAATTCCTGGCTTCAAGCTGTTGTCAATGCAACGGAGGGGCCCAAGCCTCCTTTTGGAAGCACGAGGCATCTGCATAAGCCCTGCCTGGACACGGGTTTCTTCCTCTGCATCTGTAGACCTTTAGGTGGCACCTCGCAGGGATGCTGAGAAGCAGGAAACCACACTGAACACCTGAGACGAGGACAGGCAGAGAACGGGGACAACAGGTAACACTGCAGGTCCCAGGGCTCTGCCTCTCTCAGGAAGCCCAGCTTTCCAGGAGCCCGGCCTCCGGGGGCTTCCTCACTTCCAACCCAAGCCCCTCGCAGGGTGAGCCCCTTCAGGGCGGCTCTCAGACCTTAGGGTGTAGACGGCTGCTCCTGGCCTTGGGGAGGCCTGTCTCAGGCTAGGCCTTCATCCCAGGGCCGGGGCTAGAGTAGGATGAGCAAGGCACCCGGGGCACAAACATAGGGGTGCTCCCTCTGGGTGGGTGCTCACGTCGGGCACCTCTCTTATGTCACCCTAGTCCCAGCCGAGCCCCAGCCTCGCGGCCACCCTCTCGCCTTCCCGACCTTCCTCCTCCTGCTCCGGATCTGACTACTTCTATTTCCGTCTGAAAAAGAGGAGGCACAAATTTCACACAGTTGGTACGATGACCAAATGAGACAAAGCTGAAGTTTCCAAGCCTTTTTTGGCTATAAAATTCATTGTCTGTTTTTTATTATTTTTATCTTTTGGAACATTTATCAAAGCACTACAGGTTCACGGCTGAATCCTTTGAGAGGCTGCTCTGGTGACACAATAGGGTTCTTAGGGGTCAGGAAAGTGAGAAAGAACAAAGACCCTACTTGTGTCCCTCTTCAGTGGACGTTCCCGAAAGTGAGTGAGGATTCCTTAATGATGGGCATCCCAGATGCTAAAAGAGCCCTCAGCATAGGGTGGGCGCTCAGCAATGGCCAGTTAGATCAGAATCAGAATCTGAGCTGAACACTCCAGTGACAGAGGAATGGATAAACAAAATGTGGTATATCCATACGACAGAACATTATTCAGCCTCTTAAAATGGACAACCAGTCATACACAGCAATGTGGGTGAAACTTGAGGACATCATACTAAGTGAAATAAGCCAGTCACAAGAAGACAAATACTGTCTGAGTCCACTCGTAAGAGGCCCCTGGAGTAGTCAAGTTCACGGAGACAGAGAGCAGAAATGGTGGTTGCCAGGGGCTGGGAGGAGGGGGCTGTGGAAAGTTGATGTTTAATGGGTACAGTTTCAGTTCTGCAAGACAAAGAAGTTCTAGAGACCCGTTGCACAGCAATGTGGAGACACTTACTACTGAAGTGTACGGTTAAAATGGTCAATTTTATGTGTTTTTTTAACCACAAATAAAAATAAAAGAATCCAAGTCAAACAGGGGCCAAGAGAGTGCTGGGTTAGAAATCTAAGACAGTGCAGCCAGGAGCATCCCCCATGCCCAGCCCACAGTCTCACCCAGCAGAAACCAAATTTCTAGAAACCACCACGCCAGCTTCAAAGGGAAAAGGAAGTCACAGAGCGCACTGTGGAGGAGGTGGAAGGGAGTTCGCTCACGGGATGCTTGAGAGAATTTATGAGTTAACGGTCTGTTATGTGGGTTGAAGGCCAGTTTAAATATCAGCTGAGCAAGTCCCTCCTTCCCAGCCTCCAAACGGCAGACATCAGCTCGGTGCTGGGTAGACCTTCAACTAATGATTGTCCGGATCCCTGGTTCCTTGCCCTGTGCAAGCCTGGGGTGCACAGCCAGGGCTCCCCAACACACTTCCAGGGCCAGAGCTCCCCCCGCAGCAGCTACCCAGGGAGCCCCAGACTGTTGGCATCCAGGTGGCGCCCCCTGGTGACTGCACGGTTTCTGCCTGCAAGAAGCTACTGCCCTCAAATGGGATCGTGACCTGGCTTTGGGAGAGCAAGTACCCTAGCCAGGTGGGAGCAGAGTGGACCTATCGGGGAGGCAAGTGGTAAAGACGCTTCTGACCCCTTGGGCAAAGAGCCCATGCATAAGCTTGGAGAGGCGAGCCTATCATGGTAGTCAGGGTCTGGAGATGGAAGCCAAGCACCATCACCAGCAGTCCTGGTTCTACCACTTAAGAAGGAAATGCTTCCTGAGCTCATGATGTATGGCAGACACTTGACTCAGCTGATCTTAGTTAGACCTCATATCACCCTAACAGGTGGGTACCAATACTCCACCTCTTAGAAATGGAGACAAAGGCTCCAAGACACTGAGAGTCATACAGTCAAGGGGGCACGGAGGAGGGACTGGAAATCAAGTCTGCCTCTGAAGTCTCAGCACCGTGGTCTCCCACTCCCCACCTCGAACTTGGGCAACCAGCCGCCATGGTGATCCAGAGCCTCAACACAGTGACTTTACCAGCTTGGCTTCTCCGAGCAGGTTAAGGCTCAGCTCAAGAAGAGCATCCTCCAACCACTGGGCAGAAGAAAGTGTTAAGGTGAGAGGGTGGCCACCAGGCTCTCTAACACCTGCTCCCTAACTCCCTACCCTTCCCAAAGGCCAGCTGGCTTCCAAACCTTTTCTTCCTGCCCTTCTAACCTCAGATCCCCCGCCCCCCCAACCCCCCCTAACCCCGGGTCTTAGGGGAAAATGACCCCACACATTGTGTCCTGACCTGCTCGCCTGTCTCTTCTGCTCCAGGCCTGTTTTCTCAATCCTCCCTCGTTTCTTCCCTTCGCCAGCCTCTCCTCACCACACTGTAGGACTATTTTGTAATCCTGCTCAATTTTCCCACTAGGAACATATTTATCCTCCTCCATCTCTCATGTTCACAGAAGAAAAACACAAAACAAAGCAGCACAACTACCACAAACAGAGACAGAGGATTCCTGGGCTGGAATCCTCCCAGGGGTGGGCTTGGGTGAGGGAAGGAGACATTCCTGGGTTGGGGGCAGGGAGTCGAGGGTTATCTCTGAGCTGATTGCAGTTAAAAGTGCTGCCCCACTTCAAAGGGGCTTTTAGTGCTAGTTGTGAGTTCTGGCAATCAGAGCCTGTCCCCTGAGTGGGCAGAAAATCTGTGATAAGGAACAGAGCCTGAGGCCCCGACACACCAGCCAATGCAGGTCCCACGCACAGAAATGAGGCTTTCGGGACAGATTTCAGAGCTATTTCCAGTCATGACAGGTAATCTGTCCTCTTCCCAGGGTAGCCCCTTTTGTGACAAAGGGAGAAACTGAGGCAGAGGACAGGTGGTGCCCAGTGCTCACGGAGCAATGAGGAGACCCCTGGGACACCTGGGCCTATCGCCCTGCTCCTCTGACCCCCAAGGTCCTTGCCTCCTTTACAGGCTCTCGCCTCCCTGGCCAAAGGGACAGTGCTGATAGAAAGCGTTTCCGGGGGGACCCAGCATCCAACAGGGATACAAGCAGCACACGTGGTCCTTCACACATGCCTCCTCAGGACCTGCACTTTGGGCCCATTCTCTAGGATAAATTAGAAAGAATAATAATTGATGGCCTTTACTGAGCACTTACACCAAGGATTTTCCATACATTTTTCTCCTTTAATCCTCCTAGTCACCCTGTGAGGTCAGTGTTACACCCATCTAAAAATGAGGAAAATGTCTCAACATCACTAATCATTAGGGAAATACTAATCCAAACCACAACGACATACCATTTCACGCCCTTAGGATGGCTACTATCAAAACGAAACAGAAAATAAGTGTTGGAAAGAATGCAGAGAAATTGGGGCCCTTCGGCACCACTGGTGGGCATGTGAAATGGTACCACCACTGAAAGAAAACAGTACCCCACTGAAAGAAAACAGTACCGTGGTTCCTCAAGCAGCTAAAAATAGAATTACCATATGATCCAGCAATCCCACTTCTGGGCATACACCCAGAAGAACTGAAAGCAGGGTCTTGAAGAGATATTTGTACAGCCACGTTCATAACAGCATTAACAACAGCCAAAAAGTAGAAGCAATCCAAGTGTCCATCAACAGATGAATGGATAAATCATGGTATACACATACAATAGAATATTATTCAGCCATTAGAAGGGAGGAAATTCTGACATCTCCTAAACAGCCACAAAAAGATAAATACTGTTGGTCAATTAATCTACGACAAAGGAGGCAAAAATATACAAGGGGAAAAGACAATCTCTTCAACGAGTGGTGCTGAGAAAACTGGACAGCTACATGTAAAACAATGAGATTAGAACATTTCCTCACACTATATACAAAAATAAGCTCAAAATGGATTACAGACCTAAATGTAACACATAAAACCATAAAACTCCTGAGAGAGAACATAGGCAAAACATTCTTTGACATAAATTGTAGCAATATACTTTTTGATCTGTCCCCTAAGGTAAACGAAATAAAAGCAAAAATAAACAAATAGGACCTAATTAAACTTAAAACCTTTTGCACAGCAAGAGAAACCACTGACAAAACCAAAAGACAACCTACAGAACGGGAGAAAATATTTGCAGGCAATATGACCAACAGGCATTAATATCCAAAAATCTATGAACAGCTCATACAACTCAGTATCAAAAAGCCAAACAACCCAAATAAAAAATGGGCAGAAGACCTGAATAGAAATTTTTCCAAAGAAGACATACAGATGGCCAACAGGCACATGAAAAGATTCTCAACATCACTAATTATTAGAGAAATGCAAGTCAAAACAACAGTGAGATATCACCTCACATCTATCAGAATGGCCACCATCAAAAAATGTACAAAGAATAAATGCTGGAGAGGGTGTGGAGAAAAGGGAACACTTGTGCACTGTTGATGAGAATGTAAATTAACACAGCCACTACGGAAAACAGTATGGAGGCTCCTCAAACAACTAAAAATAGAACTATTGTACGACTCAGCAATTCCACTCCTGGGTATAAACCCAGAAAAAACCAAAAACACTAATTTGAAAAGATACATGCACCCCAATGTTCACAGCAGCACTATTTTACAATAGCCAAGACATGGAAGCAACCTACATGTTCATCAACAGATGAATGGATAAAGAAGGTGTGGTCTATACACACACACATACATACATATTAGGAATTCCCTGGCGGTCCAGTGGTTAGGACTCCATGCTTTCACGGCCGAGGGTGCGGGGTCGATCCCTGGTCAGAGAACTAAGATCCCGCAAGCCACACAGTGTGGCAAAAAAAAAAAAAAGAAAGTTTAAAACTGAGGAAAAGGAAGTATCCAGAATTAGGAGACTCTCCCAAGAGGCAAACTGAGATTTTGGGCTCACATCTACCAGGGACCAAAACTTGTGCTTTTAACCACCCAACCTCCTAAAGCCAAAGGCTTCTATAAAGTCAGCCACACTCTCTTGCTTGGGCCCTTGGTGACCACAAGCACTCTTGTCCTAGGTGATACCCCCACTCATGACACGGTCGGTGTCGGGCATATGCGCCAGTAATGAGCATGTCTTTGCTGAGCGTCTGTGCTCCAGGCTCTGTACCGGGCACAAGGGCAAAATGGTGAATAAGACAGTCCCCTTCTTCCTGGCGCTTACATCCTAGGGAGGGGAGCCAGATGGTAGGTACATAAACAGATAAGGTAGGTACATAAACAGATAAATGTCTGAGAAAATTACAGACAGTGGTAAGAACTGTTAAGGAAATAACCATGAATATGAAGGAAAATAATTAGGGACAGGAGGAAAGAATGGGTGGCTTGAGTTAGACTTGTCAGGGAAGGACTCCCAGGGGAGGGGACATCTTAGCTGGGTCCCACAGATTGACCTGGGGCGGGGGGATATTCCAACCAGAGGACACAGTGTACACAAAGACCTTGAGCCGGGAACAAGCTGCAAAGTTGACAAACGGATGGCCGGAGTGGCTGGCACAGAGGGAAAGAGGACAAAGGAGTCAGAGACAGGGGTGGGTGGAGAGGGCAGGGCTGGGCCACCAGGGCCCCCGTAGGGCTTGCTGCACAGCTTGGGTTATCTAACGGCCAGAGGAAGCAACTGGAGGGTTGCAAGCAGCGGGGTGAGGGAGTTGATTTTTTTGCTTTAGAAATAATTCACGGGTGTCTTCTACGGAAGTTAACTTTTTCTTGGGGTCATCTAGCCTCTGCTCCATCAACCAGCAGAGCTCAGGGCTCAGACCAGGACCTCTCAGAGTGACGTGCTCACACTGCCCGGCTCTTCTGCACATCTGCCCCCTGAGGGCAAAGTGACACTTCTTTCCATTTTCTCTTGGAAAGAAGAGGGGCTTGGACACGGCACCACCACTCCAGAGCAGCTGAGAACCGCTCTGAAGCAGCACTGCGGGGTCCTCGTCCTGTCTGCTTCCAGCCTTGGCCTCCTCTGTCTGTAAGATGGAGTCAGCGGGAACGAATCCTCCAGATTGCTCATCTCTGACCAATTATGATTTCAGAAGGGACGTGGGCATTGATGTCCTTAAGCTACAAGGTGCTCTTTCACTGAAATGTAGAGTTTGTGGCATCATCAGCTTGAGTTTCCTAAGAGGCTCAGGAGGGTCGGGAGCTGTTTACAGAAGAGCCAGCTGGTGTGCAGAGATGGAGTTTCTGAAGACCCTGACTACTGACAGGATCACAGAGAGACCCCAAGGGTGTCAGCCCGGGGTCCCCTGTGCCCGCCTTGTCCGTGGGCAGGGGCCTGGACTCCCAGGATCCGAAAACTCGTGATTATCACACCTGCTGCCTTCTGAGGCCCATCTAGGACTTTCTGAACTCTTTACCAGCTCCTAGGCCCGACATAACACCTCTCTCCATCTGCCCAAAAGGTCAGAACTCCATGGGGAGAAGCGATGCTTCCCGTCAGGGGGCACTGATCAAGCTCCCTGTGTGCTCGGAGGGGGCCGATCCTTCACTCTTCTCTGAGCCTCAGGGACCCCATCTGGGCTCTCCTCTCTCTGACCTCCAGCCCTCCTGCCAACCCCATTCTCTGGTTCCTACAGTGGCTGCCCTTAAAAGCTGGCGTATTGAAGGCTCCCTCTTCAGCCCACCAGGCCCCTCGCCCTACACGCCCCTCGGGTGTAACGCTCACCCCCTGCTGATGGAGCCCAGAACACACCTCCAGCCCTCATCTAGCTCCTCCTGGTTAGGGAACGTCCTACAGACACCTCAAGCTTGACTGACATGAAAGTAATCATTTCCCGGGACTTCCCTGACCGTCCAGTGGTTAGGACTCCGCGCTTCCACCGCAGGGGGGCACGGGTTCTACCCTGGTCGGGGAACAAGGGTCCCGCAAGCCGTGAGGTGCAGCCAACAAAAAAAGAAAGTAATCATCTCCTTCCCCAAACTGGCTCCTCCTCCTGGGCTCCCTATCTCCCTGAAAAACCACATCAGGTGGCAGCCAGACATCCATCACCTTGGACTTCACCCCTGCTCACTTCCCGTGAGATGTTATCAGTTTTACTTCCACTATGTCTCTCACCTCCATCCTTTCCCCACCACCATGACCCTCTCTCAGGTTTTCATCATCTGTCACCTGGATTACTACAATATATCCCAAATGGCCCCTAAACTCCCAAGCCCCCCCGAACACCTACCACCAGAGGTATTTTTCCAAAACACAGGCCTGGTCATGTTACTCCCTTACTCCAAAATCATTCCTGGTTCCCCATGGCCTTCAGGCCCTGCCTAATCCAACCTCAAGCACTATTCAGTGTCCTCTCTCACCACTCTCCCAAAGCACCTACTCTTCAGCAAGTCCACACCAGTCTTTCCCTAAACACGCCATGTACTTTTCAGGCATGTTCTGCATGCAGTTACTCTGCCTAGAACCCTCCTCCATCCTTTTTCCACTGGGCACAGTCTACACTCCATTCAAATGCCTTCTCCTCTGAGGTGCTTTCTCTGCCCCTCCCAGCTCCATCCTGAGTGGTCCCTCTTTCCTCCGGACTCTCTTCACCTTGTCCCTGCCTTTCAGCAGACTCGGTCCTGGTCCCTTTGTGGTGGCCTGCTCCACCAGCCTGGGAGCTACTCAACAAGGCAGGTCCCGCCTCTGCAACCCCAGCCCCTCTCCCGGTGTTGAGCATGTCGGATGTTCAAACACTGACAGAATTCGACTGATTCATTCATACACTCACTTATTCAGTCAACAAATGTTTATTTAGACTTAGCTCTGGGCAAAGCATAGTTTTAAGCCCTGGGAGGAGGGAGGCCTGCAAGGACGCTTGACCCGGAATATACCTGGCAGCTAGGATGTGTACGCTCATACCTGTGCTTCCGGACAACACGTGAGAAGGGCCGTGGGAAGGCTACAAAGGGCACAGGGGTTCCCTAGAGGGAAATGTCCCAGCACAGCTGCAGCCTTCACCCTAACAATCCAAGTGGCCCACTGGGACCCAGGCAGCAGCGGCTGGCAGCCAGTGCTGAATACCAGGCATCATCAAGCTTTCCAGTTCAATTCTGTTGAACTCGCTGGGCACTGTGCTGGGAGCCTCACAAAGCTGCCTCAGTTCCTACCACCCAGGTCCCAGATCCCGTGACCTTTGAGAATTCCTCCCTGCCGGCCCCAGGCCACACGAACTCTCACTCCGCCAGACTCCTAGCGCACACACTCTTCTGCCTCAGGTACCATTCTGTTCCACTGGTTGTTTTCTATCTATTGGTCCTGCTATTTGTATCAGGCAGCATCCCAGCAGGAAACAAAGAGCATGCTCTCGCTAGGATAACTGTGGGAGAGTTTTTTAAATAAAGGTTCTATTTACAAAGGTGTGGGCAGGTTCGAGAGGAACCAGAAGAGATAGGGCTCTACCCCAGGGCCACCAAAGGACACCTGTCACACCCCTACCTGAAGCGGGGAGGGGAAAGACCATCACTGCACCCTGGAAGAAGAAGGTCAAATAGGATCCCACACAGGCAGAGCTGGCTTTCCTAGCCAGCACCCAGGCTCGACTGCCACCATCTTCCCCTCATCTTCCACCCCCATAGCATCTATCTGTGTCCAATGTCCTGCACCTTCAGAGCCAGAGAGGTGACCTGGAGCTGGAGCTACTTCCTGCAGATGCCAGTGCTGACCCAGACCCTGATGCTCATCGAGAGGGGCCCGGCCACCCAATGCCAAGACCCAGTGCTGGCCAGGCAGATGTGTTTGAATGTATCGTCTTCATCCCCTAACTCACGTAGACACTCTGGGGTCTCCCCCCAAGACTGCCCCAATGCCTGGCTGTGGAATACAGGGGCCATGTTGCCCCTTTCTGGGGGTGCCCGTGTTTCTCCTTCCACGAGAGTACATCACCTGGCTTGTGTATGTCCAGAGAGGGAGGCTGGGGGAAAGGGGCCGCTGGAATTCCAGGGCTCCTTACCAACACCATTTGACATCACTCCCCAGGTTGTACCAGGAACGGGAAAGCCCGTAAGTCCACTTGAAGCTTCTCTAAACAGCAGAGTTCTGGATGCAAGGCAGCTCTGGCCGCAGCCCTCACATGGGATCTTGCAAGGGGCCTGGGGCTTTGCCCTTCATCATCATGTCAGCCTGCTGAGAGCCCAGCCTCAGCAGAACCATAAACAGGGAGCGGGAGTGGAGGTGGAGGGGGTGATGGACTGCTTTTTCGGCAGCACAGCCAATTAATAAGGAAGTTTAAAGGGTCATTGTGTTATTTCACTTATGAAAAGAATGTGACCTGGGGCCACGGTTCCAGGTACCTGCTCTCAGCGGCTCTGGTGTTGCTCTGGGTGATAAGGGCGGCTCTGGGGGAGTGAGCATCTGTCTGGTTTCCTGTGAATGGTTATGCTGAGCAGCCCGCGGGCCCACGACAAGGAAGCTGTAGTCAGCAGGTTCATCTGAGGCTCTCCCCAAGCCCTCTGCTATTCCCCACAAGCCCCAGGCTGCCCCTTACAGGTCAAGCCCCCTGCCCCAGCAGGATTCCCAGGCCTCTGTGGCACGTCGCCTCCTGTCTACTCTGGGTCCTGTTCTCTGTCCTCTAAGATACGACCAAGCCCCATCTGGTTCCCAGCCTGTACAGATATGGCCATGCCAGGCATGAGGTTTGAATGGATGGGCTACACTACACCAGCATCAGCACCTGTGCCAACATCAGTACAGAAGCCCAGGACTGGGCAGTTGCTTGAAGGCACTGGAGAAAGAACACTCTCACATACTGGCCAATGCCTGAAATTCCACCCTTAGACATTCATTCCTTTAACTTAAGCACTGAATCTTCAGGAGTCTCTGTTCTGGGAGAGAGGAGTGACCCTGCCACCCCTTCCTGCCAGGTGGCCACACGTTCATTCCAATGGCAGTTTTCCGGAGACAATGGCCTTGTCCTTGCCTGGAGTACCTGAGTCCAGGCACAGAGGGGGTGTGGCCTGCTAGGGAGGAAACGCTGCTACAGGCTGGCTCTGTCGAGACCAAATGATTCCGTAGAAAGAGCAGTGGCCCAAGGATCAGCAACTGTGGATCCTCAGCTATGTGAGCTTGAGAAGGTCACTTCTCTCCGAGTCTCAGTTTTCCCAACTGTAAAATGAGGAGGAAGATGAGTGGTCCCCAAGCTTCCTCGCAGCTCAGAAACACTCGGCCGTGTGTGGGCCTGATGCCCCAGGACTAGCAGGAAGCCCAGCCCTGGCAGGCCCCGTGACAGGCTGAAGGCTGCTCTCCTGAGCAGCTCAGGTTTAAAGTATCCATCAGCTGCTTCCAGGCTTCTCCCCAACTCTTCCCTCTGGCCCCCAGCCTCGGGTTCCATTCCTCCTTCTGGACCACGCTGATTTGGCCCTCATGCCAAGTGAGGTCTTCCAGCCTTCTAAGTTCAGACGGGAGCAAGGGTTTTTGCCACCAGGGTCTGTCTTTTGCCTTGAGGTTGGACCTGACCTTCCCAGGAGCCCCCTCTATCACCTGTGGCGAGCCGACCCCTGAGCGTTAACCCAGAGCCACGGCGGCTCTGCCCCTCAACTCTGAGCTCTCCTCTTCTCTCCAGTAGCCACTCCTGAGCCTGAGGCCTCCTTGCAGCCCTTCCCGGCACTCCTGTGGGCTTTACCTCTAGCACCTCCAAACCCCAAGCCCTGGGGCTGTAAAGAACACTGCCTCTTGATCTATATTTCTGTTTTTGTGCCAGTACCATACTGTCTTGATTACTGTAGCCTTGTAGTATAGTCTGAAGTCAGGGAGCCTGATTCCTCCAGCTCCATTTTTCGTTCTCAAGATTGCTTTGGCTATTCGGGGTCTTTTGTGTTTCCATACAAATTGTGAAATTTTTTGTTCTAGTTCTGTAAAAAATGCCAGTGGTAGTTTGATAGGGATTGCATTGAATCTGTAGATTGCTTTGGGTAGTACAGTCATTTTCACAAT
>NC_041218.1:21498366-21552050 GCF_002837175.3 Physeter macrocephalus
GTAAATTAGATAGCTAGTGGGAAGCTGCCGCATAGCACAGGGAGATCACCTCTGTGCTTTGTGACCACTGAGAGGGGTGGGATAGGGAGGGTGGGAGGGAGGGAGACGCAAGAGGGAAGAGATATGGGAACATATGTATAACTGATTCACTTTGTTGTAAAGGAGAAACTAACACACTATTGTAAAACAGTTATACTCCAATAAAGATGCTAAAAAAAAAAAAAAAAAAAAAGAACACTGCCTCCTCTGGGTGGGAGAGCCCCACTTCCCATGTGCTCCTTGACCATCACCATCCCCCACTTCTGGTAGTTCAAGGTCACATCAGTCAGGACCTTGAAATATAACGTTTGTTTCCTCATTCTGGTCAACAGCTCTGACCACTTTGGGTCCTTATTCCACTCCCATAAAAGCTCCTGACTCACAGCAGAGAACGATGCCGACCCAAAGCCACCCTAAGCTTTCTACGTGAAAAGGCTCAAGGACAGCCCTTGGGCAGAACATCAAGGTCCTCAAATCACCCCCCTTCCAGGGGCAGCTACCATCAACCTCAAACCCCAGGACATCCCAAGAAAACCCTAAAAGCCAGCCTTTCTCAAGCACATCTGGCCCCATCCCCCCAGCACTCTTTCATCTAGAATCACTTTGGCAAAGGGGAGGCCAGCGGGTTCTTTTTTCTTAATGACTTCCGTGGTCTTGCCGTGTCCTGGGTTGGCGTCCTGTCCCTTTGCCACATTTGAGGTAGTGGGAGGAGGTGACTGTCATTCAGGGCAGGGAGGCTGAGCAAGGCTGACATCTGGGAGCCGTGTTTGCAGGTGTGCCCCTGCCGAAACCATCGTGCGCAGGTGTGCCAGCGACACAAAACGGTTGTGATTTTGTGTTTACCACTGATTCATAAGTGAGCGTAATTTAGCTCTTCTAAAGGACTTAACGCTTAAACAAAATTACTTCTCCAATGCCACCTCAGCTAGAACCCTCTCCCCAGGACGAAGGGAAGCGGCTTGACCCCAGGTGTAAAATATCTACATTTAAAACACAGATGCGATGCCTCTTAATCAAATATAGGAATTTATTTAGATCTTTCTTCCTTCCCTCCCTTCCTTATTTAATCTGTCCAAACAAGGAGGCTATGATCAACAACCCAGCTAGCTGGTTCTCCAAGTTTCAGAGCACCAGTAGGAAGCTTAGAAAGAGGTAAGAACAGGAAAGAAAACACCACTTGAGTCATCAATACTCTGAAGAGACAGTTCCAGGTAGGTATATAAATTGGTACCAAAAGTTTAGGATAAAATCATAGATAGTCTATCCATAGTGGGATATTAAGAGCAAAATGGCCCGTGGAGGATAAGCCCCTGACCTTAAGGGTGACATCGGGGAGAATGATCACCCACAAACCCAGGGTGCTCCTTCTCGGACACAGCTCAGCGGACCACAGACTCAGCCAGGGCGGCCTTTCCTACGTCCTCAAGGACACCTAGAGACCCTCCAGCCTGATGCAGCCAGCAACCCCCTCTTCCAAACAGCTGAACATCCACCAAATGCCTCTGCCTGGGCCTGAGAGTCAAAGCACGAAGGGTGGTATTTTTTAATCTCGTTCCTTTTCTGTCTCTTTGTTCTTCCCTATGCCTCATTATCTTGAGACATCTTTAATAACTGAGCAGGCCTGGAACAATCCTCCTCCTCTTCTCCCACATGGGTTTTTGCCATCCCCTCTGTGGAGGAGGACTGCTGGAGTCCCAAGCTGCCCTGAGTATCTCCTGCCAGGGCAGCTGGCTCGCAGCCCCCGGGCGAGAACTGGGAAGAGGGGGTCCTGGAGCCACCACGGAATCCATCAGCCACAGGAAACGAGATTTTAGCAGAAAACAAGGTCTGTCCGCCAACACTTCTGCCCTGCCCTGTGCAGGCAAGCGCACACATACACACACGTACACACACATGCACGCACACATGTGCACACACATACACACACAAGTACACCCATGAGTCCTCCAGCTAGCAATGCCTGAGTCATTGTTTCCCACAAGTTGCTGAGGGGTTTTGAGGGAGGCGTTCTAGGTTGGAACACGCCAAATCAGGCGTTTTCCTACAGCTCAGGATGACGCTGGGAACACATCCCCACGAACAGGATATTACTTACACAAACAGAGAGTCCCCAGCTGGTCAACATTCAAGTGGCAACTATAGCATAGAACATTCCAGATCTCCCAAATGCTTCTCAAACCATCAGGTTTCCTGCCAGTCCAGGTGCGGGGAAGGGAGGTTGGTATGGTTGAGCCCACAGATGGGACACTGTGCTGGGAGGGCGGCACCAAGGAGGAAGCTGGGCCCCACCCCAAGGGCCCCCATACTTTCAGAGGGGCCACTGCATACTCAGCAGGCTGCCAGCGGGGCCCTAACAAACTAAATCCTGTGAGAGCACCAACAAGGGGCTGGGGGAGGTATCCCAAAGGCGGTGGCACTGGAGTGCAGCCTTAAACTCTGAGCGGCATCTAAGTTCTCTCCTACTGCGGCAGGCACAGGAGTGCGAGCCCAGGGTATGACTGGCCTGGCTGAGAGCGGGCCAGAGCAGCTGGACCACAAACTACTCGAGGGCTGATGAGGCTAGAAGAAAAAAGCAGGGCTGGGTCACAGAAGACTTGAATGTTGTGGTGAGAGTTTGAATTTAATTTGCTCTAGGAAATGGGTTTTCAGCAAAGGCTTTCTAGGAAAGCACAGACCCCAGAGGCTGACTGCCTGGGCTCAAGTCCCAGCTCTGCCACTTACTAGGCATGTGACCTTGGGAAAGATGTTTAACCTCTCTGTGCCTCGGTTTTCTCATCCGTCAGATGGGATAACATACTTCATCAATTACAAATGCACCTTTTTTTTCACTTTTTTTTTTTTTTTTTTTTTTTTTTTGCGATACGCGGGCCTCTCACTGTCGTGGCCTCTCCCGCTGAGGAGCACAGGCTCTGGACGCGCAGGCTCAGCGGCCATGGCTCACAGGCCCAGCCGCTCCGCGGCATGTGGGATCCTCCCAGACCGGGGCACGAACCCGTGTCCCCTGCATCGGCAGGCGGATTCTCAACCACTGTGCTACCAGGGAAGCCTTCTTTTCACATTTTAAAACATCTAAAATCATCTTAGAACCATTGGCTAGGTGGCAATAATGGCACAGTTGTCTTCAGCTATGTGTGCATATCAAATATTGCAGAATCTATGTCAGTCATTTGAAAGAAAATCCACACTTTTAAAAAATCCTGCCTCACTCTTAATGGCACAGAGAAATTATGCGAGGAAAAATACATAGACACTGATGACTCTAAGTTTAAAAGCAATTGAGAAGGGTGGACTCCGAAGACGAGGAATTTTTAACAATATCTAATTTATTTCACTTATAAACTTCTTAAGTACGCACAGGAGCTCTTCCATTAAACATAAAAGAAAAACTCTAAGTGATAAGAATACATTGCATCATAATTTTTCTTTTTTGGTGCTACAAAAATAAGATGCATCTTACAATTAATGGCAACTTCAAGTCTGTGAGATATGGTTATAACCATACATACCTCATAAGATTGTCAGGAGGATAAAATGAGTTAGGATTTATAAAGCACTTAGAATGGTGCCTGGTCCCTAATGATTCCAATACACATGCTGTCCAGTAAATAATCTGATTTGTGTTTTAGAAACATTCCTGGCAGGGTTGTACTTTAAAGGAGGACACCAGGAGCACAGGGCAGGAGACCCCTGCAGTGGTCTGGTAGAGAGATGGTGGGAGCCTGTGTTCATCAAGGCCATGTGGGTAGAGAGAAGTGATGGGTGGACTGGAAAGAGTTTTGGAGGTGGTCCTCACACATCCTTTACTGGACGTGTGTACATGAGGAAGAGGGAGGAGGTTAGAACAACACCAGAGGTTTCTGGCTTGGGCCACGGAGCGATGCTTTCACCTGAGATGGGCAATTAAGAGAAGCAGGTATGGGGAAGAAAAGACTGAGGTGTGGGGGACACGTTGGGCGGGGACAGCCTGGTGGAAGTACCTGGCAAGAAGCTGGAAATTAAGGCTCAGTGCCCAAAGGGCAAATCCAAGACCGTGGAAAGAGCCAAGGAAGGGAGGGAGGTAAGGAGAGAGAGAAGAAAGGAGGAAGGGAGAGAGGGAGGGAGGAAGGAAAGAACCAGTGAACCTGCCAACCAAGCAACCAACCAAAACACGAAGGAAAGAAGCGAGCTGAGCCAAGTCCCCCCCACCATACGTGGCTTAGGTCACGGTCGCGGCTGGAGCCCCCACCCCATCCTCTTTACTCCGAGTTACTCGTACCGTCGTCAGTCTCCGCCACGCAACAGCGGGCTGAGCGCAGCAACCACGTCCCCTCCTGCCTGCAACTCAGCGCTCAGCCCGGCCCCAGCACACGCTGGCTCTTCCATGGGTATCTGTGGGGACCACACCCTGCAAGGGGAGAAGCCTTGAAGCCTCGTCCTCTGGTTCATTTGCCCTTCCGTCTGCTCCCTCAAACCGTGCTTGGCGACTACGAGACAAAACTGGTTGGGAACCAAAATGGATCAGAAGGAAAAAGGCAGGCTTCTTGCCAGCATCCATACCCAACAGGACGACGAGGGAGGAGAGAGACCCAACCAGAGAGGAAAAGACAACACGAGACAAGTTGGGTGAACACAGATGACGAGAGAGAAATGAGAACGTTCCAAGGGTTGGCCAGTCCATCCATCTGCCAGGAGTCCCTAATTGCTGTCCCCTGCGGTGACCTCAGTGTCCCAACACCAGGAAACCCCACCTCCCGGCTCCCAGCTCAAGTGCTTCACCCCCCAGGCACTGTCTCAAGGTGGCTGGAAAGAGCCATGACCAGGAGCTTAGCTGCAGGGCCGCTGGCTCCCCCCTGCGGCTGGGACATCAAGACCCGAGCCCCTCACCTCGCCAGGTGGGCTCGGTTTCCTCATCTGGGCAGCGAGGGGCGGACGGAGTGGAGGCCGGCTCCTCTGTGCCTCGGAGTCTGATTCTCTCTGCCCTCTCCTCTGCATCCCTCCAGCACTCGGGGGAGCTGGCTGCACCTCACCAAGTCGCCTTCCCCCAGGTGCTTTGCCAGCACTTTCCAGAGATGCCCTGTGGCTGGCGACTGGCCATCCTCTCCCGGCCACTGTGTCTCTAATGTGTTTCTTTGGTCTCCGCCGCCCCCCTCTAGGCTCGGCAGCCCAAACCTCAGCTCGGCCTCACAGGGTGGGTCTCAGCCAGTCTTCAGGGTCAACGCGCTGAGGCCTTTCCGGGGTGCTCCAGGGCACCCCCCCACCCCATGACCCGGAGGCCTGGCCGTCAGCCCCAGGCATGCCCCTGTGATCACGTCATTGTTCTGGGTGAATCACTGTCCAGTTCAAGGAGAAGGTCTGAAAGGGAAGTTTGAGGCCACCTCCTGGTACACACCCTCCAGCAGAATGGGCTTTCTGAGGAGCCCCTACTCTTCGGGGACGGTGGTCCAGCCTGCCCTGCCTGCACCCTGGGGCTCAGATTGACGACATCTGCAGAGAAAGGAGCAGCCCGCGGCAGGAAGTGAGCCCTGATGAACGTTCAATGACCAAAAAGGCAGCTGGGGCGGCCCTGAACCGGGGGAGGCAAAGGAAAACAGGCGCTGGACGAGATCAGGGAAATGGCGTCCCACCCTGCTCCACACCAGCACTTTCCGTGGGTGCCCCAGGACGGATCCGGGTCTATTTTCGGTCACTGCCCACCCCCTTCCCGTCCCAGGCCCGTTCCAGAAATGCTGGGTCTGCTCCCCAGGCGGGCACTCCACCCCTGCCCCACAGAGCAGCGAGACCTTCCAGAACCCCGTGGCGGGTTCCACCGCCCCCCTCTGTGCTTTGCTTGCCCCCGCCAGCTGAGAGGGTGCAAAGCCACCTTACTTCATCAGAGCTGGAAAGGACGAGCCAAGGGGCTGAAAAGTAGGGGACACCTGAGGTCACTGGAAGCCCACGGCCTGGGAAGCACGGGGTTGGGCCTGGCAAATGGCGGCCGCTGGCAGCCGTGACAGTCTCCAGAGAACTAAGGGGCTTTACAAAGGGACCATGGAGCAGAATTCGAGTTGGAGGGACATTCACAGGAGGGTGGAGCAGGCCGGAAGTTCCACAGTGACATTCAGGAAGCCAAAGGTTGTAACACAGAGTTTCCTAGGGAGATGGAGTGGAACAGCATGAATGGTGGGTCTGAGGAATGAAAACCCCACAAGGCCCTGAGATTTGCGAGAAGGGCTCCTTGCAGAGCAAAGGTGGGCAAGCCAGCCCAAGCACCAGTTATTCCGAGGTGAAAACCTTGGGGAGACCCAGAGAAATGAAAGAAAAACAGTCCAGACTTTGGAAATGGGGCACAGAGGGACTAGGCAACATGTGGGTTCAGCTCAGGGAGATAAACATTAGCAAAAGTTGATTTTTTGACGCACTTTATGTCTTGGTGCTTGGTTTATCCAGTTGCCAAAACTTCACCTCACCCAGGCATGCTCCTTGAGGGCAGAGAGAACATCTTTTGTTCATCCTTGTTTCTAGCAGTGTGATAACTTGAAATATGTAAAAACCCGTCAGAGCTATCAGCCAGCACACCACACCCAGGACCACCAGCTGTGTGTGTATCCTAATCAGCACCCGGTCCCAGGAAAGGACGCATGTGAGCATCAAGTTCGTGAAAGAAAAGAGCAGTTTCGTCAAGTCACGGGATTGACTTGGGGACTCAAGTGACTTTCTTCTCCCTGAATTATGGTCCTAATGAGGGCTCTGGGCTGGCACCCAGGTGGAGGGCACTGTCCTGGCTGCCGGCTGTTTCCTGCCCACTGGCGAGCTGACCCTCCACGGGGGAGGCCCAAGGGGAGCAGCTGGGCCCCGCTGTGTTTTCAGAACTCAGGATGGCCTCCAGCGTCAGCAAATAGCACCAGGTTTCATCAGAAAATCAGAAACCAGGGACTAAATAAAGCAAGCAAGCAGCGACAGCTGCCTGCCATCACTCTAATTAAAACAAATACGCAGTCCACCCTGGTCAGCTTTCTGTTGCTCCCTGATGTCCCTACACACACACACACACACACACACACACACACGCACACACGCACGCACACACGCACGCACACACGTGCACACACACACAGGCCACCTGCAGAGGGACAGAGGTCATAGCCTGGGGCCAGGGGAGGCTCCTCAGACCCAAGTGTGGCCACAGCTCCTATGCACCCTCTCCCCCTTTACCCCATCAGCACTGGTTTTCATGCTCTTTCTAGAACCTGCCAGACTGGGTCTCTACCTGGGAGCCTCCACGCCTGCTGTTCTCAGTGGCTGGAAAGCTCTCCTGTCGCGTGTTCTCACCGGTCACTCCTTGACTCCATTCAAACGCTGCTCAAAGAGCACCCCTTAGAAAGGCCTTCCCTACAGGCCCAATCTAAAAGAGCACCCGTGCGGCCTGCCACCATCTCTTCATTCTATTTTCATTTTCTTCAACGCGCCCGCCCGTCTCTGTGTGAAGTTATATATTCTCCTGTTTGGCTGGTTTGTTATCTGTTCCCACCCAGCCCCCCAACTCATCCCCAGCCCCACCTTCACCCCCAGCCCCGCGCATCTGAACATCCTAAGGACAGGGACTCTTGCTCACTGCTGTCTGCCAAGCTGCTTGAACACTACCTGGTACACAGCAAGCCTTCAACAAACAGCGATTTACTGAATGAACTGGTATTCCTTCCATGCCAAGATGCCCCAGCTGACTTACCATCAGAGTCTGAGCTGCCGTTTCCAGTGAAGAGAGTTGCTACCTATCGTTGTCACAAGGCCACCTACCAGACAGCAGCACGGGAAGGAACATCGTGCCAGTTTCCTTGTGCCAGGCCCTCTGCTGGCTTCTCTATGTGTATTAGACATTTTGTTCCTCACGATAACATGCACTCAGCATTTTTAGCTCCATTTAACAGGTGAGAAGCCCGGGGCTCAGAGAAGGAACCTGAAGTTGCCCAAGCTCACTGGGGTACTCCACGAAAGAGCCTGGACTTAAACTCAGATCTGCTGGACTCCAAAGCTCAGCCACAAAGAAGCTTTTTCCTGGGACAAAACTAGAGCAATTGAACCACCCCTACTGAAACTGCTCCCCCCCTCTAACCCTGCATCAATGAGTATCAGCCTGCCCAGGCCCAAGGAAGAGCACTTTTCCACCTTCCCTCCCCACAGCACCCAGGGCGTTGAAGGGGTTAATGAGGCTTGTCCAGCTTCATACCCAAACTCCCAACAAGTGGAGGTTAAATGATCTCTTGTCTAAGAACTGTCTGCCAGATATCCCGGGGCAGGGGGCCTCGCTCAGACCCTCCACCCTTTCCCTGAAGCCGATAGGCATCTCCTGAACTTATCTAAGTCAGAGGAGGAAACTGTCAGCCCAACTTCAGCCCAGCACAGCTGGGCTCCACAGAGCCCGCCGCCTAGGACAATGGGGCGGGGTTTCCGGCTAGGGCGGCTGCAAGATTGGGGGGAAGCAGGGCCCCAAGCCGGCCAGAGGAAGGCAGAAACTCAGTGCAGCGGCAGGGACATGGCCTGGCCTTCGAGGGCTGAGCTGTGGACTCACTGCAGGTCTCAGGGACAAGTCACTTCCCCAGGGGGCACCCTTGTCTCAAAGGGAAGGAGCCAGGAAAGGTGGTTTCTCAGCCTTATTGAGTTTCCTGTGCCCAGCGCTCTCTCGGGGCACTTTTTAAATATCATCTCAGCAAGACCTTCACCACACTCTGTGAAGTAGGTACTTCTCTTGTTCCCATTTTACAGATGAGGAAACTAAAGCTCAGAGGGGTCAGACAACTCACCCCCCGCCCCGTCACTTCTATGCTGCATTTCTTTTTTTCTTTTTTTTTTTTTTTGCATTTCTAATTTCTGGCAATTAGGTTAGGGAATGAGATTGTAAAGGAGTAATTTAAGTAGAACACTTTCCACTAAAGTTTCTTTTTGACTCTACTTAAAGGTAGTAAAATAAATACATGAAAAAAAGGAAAACTTGAAAAGGTATATAAGTAGATGTTTCCATAAGTCAACTACACTACCCGTATCCTGACGTGTGAATATATCGCTCCACAGCATGTGGGATCCTCCCAGACCAGGGCACGAACCCGTGTCCCCTGCATCGGCAGGCGGACTCTCAACCACTGCGCCACCAGGGAAGCCCCTGCATTTCTAATTTTAAGGAGAATGAGTTCAGTTCTGCTATCTCACATCCTTTCCCCTTCCCATCAACACAAGCAGGGGCCCCGAGCTCTCCGGAACCTTCCCCGGGAGAATGAGGATATCTGTGCTGTCTACAAGGCCCGCTCGGCCACGTGCAGCACAGCACCTGCACAAACATATGGAGATGTTGTCCTTTCCAACCCTAGTTATACACTTCGTGCTTTACACAATCGCCCATTTCTGGATATTCTAGAGTCTTTGGGCACGGACATCTCACCACCCACACCTCACTCCGCAGGGGTGGATGGTCTGGGGATCTGCAGATTTGAATTTCAGGCTCCGTTCTGCTGCTCCCAGTGGTGCGATCTCTACGTGTCAGATGTTGGGAAACCTGCTCACCTAGGGGTCCTGAAAAGGCCCACGGTGAGCTAGAGACCCCGTCCCCCAACCAGGGCCACTGTGTGTAAGGTGCCCAGTGCTGAGTTGCTGGGAGGGCAGTAGAAAGAAGAACACTCTCCAGAGGGTGAGGGAGGACACGTGTGATGTCAACACTGGCTCAGCATCATCTTACTGGGGACGCTGAGGCAGAACAAGTTCCCTGAAAGGCCTCAGGTTGAATCCGGCCAGAACAAGTCATTCTGGGGTCCAATCTACCCAAACATAAGTTATGCCATCAATTCCTTGCTCCCTCTGGTACACTCTTCTTGACCAAGCAGACGCTTTATTTGAACTTCATATGCCCCAGAATCTAGCTTATCAGCCAAAGAGGCTCAGAAAACACAGAGAAACCTCTAGGACTGCTTCAGGAAGAAGGAACAAAATCACCTTCTTGTAAGACAACATCACCTTTAGAACACTGTCAAGAACCTGTGTGGACACATTCCAGGGGTCATTGTTGAGGCTGAAAGCTCAAGTGTTGGTGCATCCACACCAAAGATCCAGTTGATTTTTGTAGATGCGACCCTGGTACCCCAGCAGACCCTCTGAGGTTCCTGTTAACTCTATTTTTGTCCCTGCGTCTGGGAAAACTGACTAAATTTCCTTTTATTTGGAACCAAGCCCAACTCTGAAGTTGGGTGGATGTAGCCACACTTCCGCACCCAAGTTTCCGTAGGTTTGAAAACAACGCTGGGTGTTGCAGGGAACAGCTGTGCTAACAAGCACAGTTCTTATCTGTCCCAGCCTAGTCCTGCCGGGGTGTCCTGGAGAGCCAGGGCACTGACTGAAGAGCAGCCAGCCACACCCGCCGGGGCCAGAGTTACAAAGAGGCTGGGTCATCAGATAAGGGCCTCAGAGAAAACCCTTAGAAAATGACCACAAGAGTCACTTCACCAGTGGGAGGGACTCTCCCCCCAAAACTGCCTCCAGAACTCCTGCCAGAAAGACCGGCCTGATCACCCTCATGCCACCCAGATCACGTCCCTCCTCAGCATCTCAACACCCAAGTCTGAATTGGCACAGGTTGGGACACGGTGGGCTTCACTCTCAGTGTCCCTGTCCCTCCGTGCACAGGTTCTGGCTTTCTCATCAACTACAAGCCCCCTGAGGGCAGGCACCTATGTGTGGAGTCAGCTGCGTGTCCTCCTCCATAGCATCCAGTACAAATCCACGCTGGCCCCTTTGTCAACACAGGGGCCTCTCTGCCTCTGCCCGGCTGCCCCAGTGGTCCCTGACCCTGGCTGCACATCAGAGCATCTGGGGAGCCTTAGAAACTACCCCTGCTATGGGCTCCCCCCAGAGGTTCTGATGCAACTGGGGCAGGATGCAACTCAGACCCTGGCATTTTTTAAGTGTGCAGCCAGGGCTGAGGATCTCCCCTCTAGAGTGTGGACACCATCTTGGAGGCAGAGATTGCTAACTCTAAGGGCTGGGAGGCTGAAACAGATAATCCAGGAGGGAAGTGATAGAACCTCCTCACGTAGCATCTTCGGAGGAGCAAAGAGACTGATATAGTAGATGATCAGACTGGCGCTGCTGGCTTGGGGAAGGGTATTGGTCCCACATTAGAATCTTCCTCCCTCGCAAGGAAGAGATTATGACTTCTGGGCGGGGAGAGATTAAACTATTTATCAATGCATGTGGCATTAGAACTGATCGTCAAAACGGGTCACTGACCACCAGGATGGACGCCTGCTGAGAGCCAGCCCAGCTCCGAGCCTCGTGTACTCAGCCTTTCGAACTCTTCTCCACAGTCACTGCTCAACAAAATATTCAGTAAACATTTGATTTTTCCTTCTTTTTTGAGAATGTAAAAGTAACGTTTGCTCGTGGTAGGAAGCCATGGAAGCAGGGAAGCATAACAAGAAAACCAAGATTGTCCATAGTCCACTATCTGGAGACAATCACCATGAACACACAGGGTGCCTCTGCCCCTTGTGCTCAGGAAGCCCACCTATGTCTCCCTCCGCTCTGGCTGGTGCCTCCACTGACACGCCAAGCGTCCTACCTGCAGTCAGAGGAAGAAAGTCCCGATGGCCCCCGAAGCCTCTCCAGGTCACTCCCCATCACTCACTCCTCCTGAAGAAGTAGGAAATGGCAGGAAATCTTAGCATCCTTTGAAGAGAAAGGGAAAAGTGAGTAACCGGGGTGGGATGGGACCGCCCAAGGGCAGACTGAGTCAATCAGCAAATATTCCTGGAGGGCAAGGAATCTGGGGCATACAAAGACTTGACACCCCAGTCCACGCCCTTGAGCAGGTCACTGTATACTTAAAGCAACCAGACAGTGGCCCCTCCAACTACTGAGGTTAAATGAGTTAATAACTATAAAGTCCTTAGAACCGTACCTAGAACATAGTTAAGTGCTCTCTAAATAAATGTTTGCTTAGAGTCTTATTTTTATTACCCAAGACGTTTGGCATGTACGTTCCAAGAGAGTGATAAAGATCAAAAGGGCTCTTTGGAGGGAAGAAAGACTGCTGAGGGTTTGCGGGGGCGGGGATGGATTCCCAGATCCTGAGAGTGGACAAAGACCCCAGCCCTGAGCTTCCCTGGTGGCGCAGTGGTTAAGAATCCACCTGCCAATGCAGGGGACACGGGTTCGAGCCCTGGGCCGGGAAGATCCCACATGCCGCGGAGCAACTAAGCCCGTGCGTCACAACTACTGAGCCTGCGCTCTAGAGCCCGCGAGCCACAACTACTACTGAAGCCCACCTGCCTAGAGCCCGTGCTCCGCAACAAGAGAAGCCACCGCAATGAGAAGCCCGCGCACTGCAACTAAGAGTAGCCCCCGCTCGCCACAACTAGAGAAAGCCTGCGCACAGCAACGGAGACCCAACACAGCCAAAAATAAAATAAAGGCCCATGCTCCACAACAAGAGAAGCCACTGCAATGAGAAGCCCGCACACTGCAACAAAGAGTAGCCCCCGCTCGCCACAACTAGAGAAACCCTGCGCACAGCAACGGAGACCCAACACAGCCAAAAATAAAATAAATAAATTTAAAAAAAAAAAAAAAAAAGACCCCAGCCGTGAGCTTTGGAAACACCCCAGGAGCAAAGCCAGGGCGCACGAGAACTTGGGCAACCTACAACCAGTCTCTCTTCCTCAAGCTCTTTTCTTCTTTAGCAGTGGCAGGGTGAAGCAGGCAGGATGCACCCAGGCAGCTTTAAGAAACTACAGGCAGTCACAGTGCCCCTTGTTTGCTGGGTGAAAGCTGCTGTCCGCACACTGAAGGGGAATCCCCAGGAGGCCTGCGGGGAGGATCTGGAAAAGGCCCCACTGCCCTGGAGAGCAGAGGGGTTTTTAGAGTCTGAACAAGGAGCAGCAAGGGAAGAGGGCACTGGCAGCCCGGGGCCCAGGAACAGGGATGCAGAGAGGGCCAGGATGTCTACTGGGCAGGGAAGCCTGACGCTGTTTTGCTGGGTGATCGGTGTGTGACCTCTAGAGAACCTCCAGGAGAATCCACACTTCCCCCAGGGATCAGGGGCTGAGTCAGAGGCTGTGACGAAGTCCCGGCTGACCCCAAGCCTGGCACGGGCGGCCACAGGTCCCCCAGGGCTCTTACTGAGGCTCACGGAAGCTGCTCTTGATGTTCATTTCAAGCCAATCTGGGCTCCAAGGGATAAACCAGCAGAGGAAGCAGAACCAGCCTGACGGGATGGCCTGCGGGGGTGTAAGACCCAACGCCAGTGGGGTAGGGGGCTATGCAGCTGAGGTACTCGGGCTGGTCCACACACAAGATGTTTATGCAAAGGACTTCAAAAAGAAACAGAAAATCCCCTCTATGTACATATATTATCTGTCTTGTCACTCCAGCCACCCGCTGGGTGGTGGATCCTGGAAATTGTGTTGAATGAGGGATGGGCCTACAAGCAGTGCCTTTCATCAGTCCTTATCTACCCTAGAGGGACCTGAGGCCCAGGGCCCCCTGCTCAGCCCCTCACCTATAATTCATACACTCCGGCCTCCTGGCTTTGGAGGGGCTTTGGTGGTGATACCACAGTCCTAGCCTGTACCAGCCCCGCCCTCCAGCCAGGCCCTGGGGATTAGGGCATGGGGGACTCCTGCATTCCTGGGGGCCACCTCACCTCCAATCCCCTGCCTGTAGGGGGCCTCTTGGGCTTCTGTGCACCCTGATGGCCTCCAAGGCAGGTCGCATAGCATTTCAGCTAGAGAAGTGAGGAAGTGAGATTGTTTCTCCCCTGGAACCTCAGGCCTCCCTCTGAGACAAGCCCTTTCCCGGGGCATCCAACTGGTATAGCTGTGAGCCAACCCCAGTGCCTGGAGCCAGGAAGCACCCTCCTCAGTGCCTGGCAGAACTGCCTCAGCAGCTCCAGGAGAAAAAGAGCCAGGTAGCAGCCCTGGGACAGGCCTGCCACCCACTCCCTGTGTCCCCAACAAACCTCAGCTATCACTGCTCCCTAGCGAGGCAGGGTCCTCGCCCAGGATAAGGGCATCCATTCTATCTCTGGTTCAACCCTAAGTTCTTAGGCTGTGCCTTTAGTCCTTATATCTCCAGCTTGGGCAAAGGTCTCTGCAGGGAAGGGACATGAGCATTGCCAGGCTGCTTTCTGCTCAGGACCTATCTGTTTCATTTGTTGTTGGCCGAAGGAGAACCTGTCCTGGGACCAGAGCTGATCTGGGAATCCGTATTCCTGGGTCTAACCCGTCCCGCCCTCTGCACCACCTGCCCTGCGGGCCAACCCCACAGGGCGGATACAGGTGGGAGATGGGCTGGCCCGTCGGCTAACCAGCACACCCCACACCTGCTGGAGGCGCTGCTTTCCGAAGCCCAGGAGACAGGCCAGCTCCACAGTCAAAGGGCTGCCTCCCTTGAAGCGGATCCCAGTTAATGTTTCCTCTCTCTAGGAGACGGACTGGGCTGGCGACATCAGTATGGCCAGCCAGGGCTCAGAGCTAGGACTGCTCAGGGCTCCTCTGAATTCCGGTTTGTGCTTTGGTGCTTCTCTATCGGTAACATCAGTGCTCCCCTCCACTACAACCTGGAGAGGTGAAAAGGGCAGGTACTACTGTCTCCATTCTGTCCACGAGAAGATGGGAAACGGAGAAAAGTTTCTTGGTTTCCCCGAGATCACAGGGCCACCATGTGACAGCCGAATTAACCTGCCAGTTCCCAGCTCTTGTCTGTGAACGGCATGCGCTAGGGAAGTGAGGTTGCCGGACACAGGTCTCTTCTCTGGCTCCCCAGGCCGCCTGCGGCAGGAGGGAGGGCACAGCTGCTCCATGGACCCTCAAGGATGCGGGGGCACCCCACACCCACACCTCCCGACAACAATTAGCCATTCGTTCACTCATCGAACACTTACTAAGCACCTACCTGGTACCAAGTACTGTGCTAGGAGTTTTTGACGGCGGAGACGCTGCTACTTTTGGGAGGGACGCGTGAAGAGATTTCCACCTAAAATGGAACCGGAGGATACAAAATGGAGGATCTCACGCGTGCGCACTCGGAACAACAAAACTTCAGAACCTGGAAATCGTAAATGCCTGATTTACCAAAACACGAGGCTTATCTCCTGACCAATGAGCATCCGCCAAGAATCTCTCCCCGTCCTCAAGCCAATGAACTCACTGCTGGGACTCGGGTTGGACCTCCCCCTTTTTGTGCTCCTTGCCTATAAATAAAGTCCCCCAACCCTCCACTGACCGCCAGTAGCTTGCTGCAGACGGCGTTTTGCAGATTGCAAGTCCTCTGCTATTCCCGAATAGAACAAACTCACTTTCTAGTCATTTGAGCTTGCCTCAGTTTACCTCTTTATTTAGACTGATGGAAGAGACAGACGTCAAATAGCTAATGCCAATAAAGCCTTCGCTATGGGAGTCTGGTCTAAGAGCTGGGGAAGGATTCTGGGAAGAAGTCCATTTCAAGAGACACCTGAAGGGTGAATAAGAGTTACCAGCCCATGAGGAAGAGTACAAAGTATTCATCATCCAGGTGGAGATCTTTAGCAGACAGTTGGATGGGGAGGGGTCTAGACTGCATATAGAGACTTTAAAATTATTAGCCTAATGATAGATGATATTAACCTTTCCATGCCCCAAATCCAACAATCTCCCCGAGAAACGGACCCTAAGTAAAAGTAGCATGCAAACAGTTTTTTAATAAGTTCCCTGTTTCCGTTACTGACTTGGGTTCTTGGACTCCTTAAGCAATAGAAATTGATGAGAGGCCAGACAAGAAATTGAGGAAAGGCTTTATTTGGACTCTGCTGCAGCACGAGGGAGCGAAAACAGTTACCAGTTTCCCTTGCTCACTCCCTGAGGGAACGGCAAGCTGATCCTTTAAATAGGGCGAGGGTAGGGGTGGGTTCATGGGTCAGGCGGGAGGGATGGCTTGGGCGGTGGCCTGCCCACCGCTGTGGTGGTGCTGTGTGCTGGGATCATGCACAGCTCCCTGCTTTTGCTCCTGGCACCTGAGAAGTGGCAGTTGGGTTTTAGCCTTTTTGTATCTTGTTCATAATTTGTCCTGTGTATGCATGCAGTTATTTTCAGTCCCTTATAGTTTCTTTTTTTTAATTTTTAATTTTATATTGGAGTATAGTTGATTAACCATGTTGTGTTAGTTTCAGGTGTACAGCAAAGTGATTCAGCTATACACATACACGTATCTATTCTTTTTCAAATTCTTTTCCCATTTAGGTTATTACAGAATGCCGAGCAGCATTCACTGCGCTAAACAGTAGGTCCTTGTTGGTTATCTATTTTAAATATAGCAGTGTGTACATGTCAATCCCATACTCCCAATCTATCCCTCCCCCCTCCCCCTTCCCCCTCCCCCCACCACCCGGTGGTAACCATTAGTTCCTTGTCTAAATCTGTGAGTCTGTTCTGTTTTATAAATAAGTTCATTTGTATCTTTTTTTTTTCTTTTTAAGTTTCTTTGTATTCTGTTGCTTGAGGAGACCTTTGTCCAGGTACAAGCACTGCAGCAAAGCATCCCAGGTCCCAGCCTATCTCATTTCTAGTTCCGATCAGCTGGCCCTACTAAGCCCTTTTCATAGGGAAACTCTAGATCCAGTGGCCCCTATCGCCAAGGCCAACATTCTGCCTGGAGTCCACCATCTCCCCCTGCTGCCCTTATCTCCACCCAGACTGGGTTTGCCTCTGTCATCCTCTGCTTTACCCTCACATCAGTATAAGAACCTCCCGTCGTAAGCCGACTTTTCTCATCCTTGTGGCTCCCTTGAGCCAGCATCCAGGTTCTCCCCTTCCTTTTCTGAGCCAGGCATGTGCCTGTTGCTCTCAGATCCACGTGTAGCCTTCCCTGCTCTCCTCTGCTCTGTGTTGCAGTGGGACTGAGTCCTGCAAACTATGTTTTCCAAGGTCTGTTAAGAACTTACAGACCTGGTTGTCCAGTGAAATTGGAGATCAAGACAGAAGAAAGAAACAAGGGCATTTCTCGCCCCTTCTCTCTCCTCTGGGTGGGGTGTCCAGCAGGGGCTGTGCCTTATTATTATTTTCAGCTCCCATCAGGCAGTCCTGTTACCCAAAAAAGCCGGGTTTGCCTCTTGGTGGGTGTCTAAAGACACAACCAAGTCAAAGATCAGAAGGATGGATTTATTACTTGCAGCAAGTAAGGAGAACACAGGGATCTTTCCCAAAGCAGTGTCCCCCTAAACAGCAAAATTAGGGAAGTTTTAAGCTAAGAGTACAGGCGTACCCATGCAGGGGCTTGAGCAGAGGAGAATTCAGCATAGAATCAGGACAAAGATCCGCAGAGTCCAAGCTTTAGTCGGTTGTTGAAGTCCCCGACTTCAGTTCAAGTCACTGACCCTTTTCTGAGGGTCAGAAAAGGTCAACATCATCATCCCTTAGGTTCCAGTAAATCTGGTGGCTAAGCTCTTCAGGCTAATCTTTACCATTGAAACAGAACTGGGAGTCTTTAAAACTGATACATTATCTTTGCTATTGTTACTTCCCTTGCCTGATAACAGTCGTTTGTTCCTGCGTTCTTTTGTTCCCTTAAGATGATTAATTACTGAGACTATTCAAGAGCAAGCATTGTGGCCAGACTCAGATCACAAAATGGCTTCGGCCCAAAATGGCTTCTGCCCAAAATGGCTTCTCTTATGTCAAGAAAGCCATGCCTGGCTCTCTTTCTCCAGGAACCCCCTTCCATAACTGCTTACAGCCCCTGACATGATTCCAGTTCCCACTAGGTATCCCTGACTCTGTGCTCTAATTCTGCCAGATGGTCCTCCTTCGTGACGTGGGGTCCCAAAAGGAAGCTCTGGCTCATGGCTGCTGGAACACCACCCCCGTTCCTGTTCTTCCAGTCTCCAGGGCAGGAGCAGCTCCCAGTGAAGCCACCCTCCGGCTTCCTCACCACCGACTGCTTGGCCTTTCTGCGATTCCAGAGATCTTGTGACTGGCTACCTGCATTATGTTCCTTCTATTGCAGTGTTTCTCAAACTTTTTGGTTTTAGGATCTCTTTACATTCTTTTTTTTTTTTTAAATAAATTTATTTATTTATTTATTTTTGGCTGTGTTGGGTCTTCGTTGCTGCGCACGGGCTTTCTCTAGCTGCGGCGAGCGGGGGCTACTCTTCATTGCGGTGCATGGGCTTCTCATCATGGTGGCTTCTCTTGTTGCGGAGCACGGGCTCTAGGCGCGCGGCCTTCAGTAGTTGTGGCATGTGGGCTCAGTAGTTGTGGCTCACGGGCTCTAGAGCGCAGTCTCAGTAGCTGTGGTGCTCGGGCTTAGTTGCTCCGTGGCATGTGGGATCTTCCCGGCCCAGGGCTAGAACCCGTGTCCCCTGTATTGGCAGGCAGATTCCTAACCACTGTGCCACCAGGGAAGCCCTGATCTCTTTACATTCTTAAATATCTTTTGTGATCTTGTACTTTATAATAAATATATATTTGTTTTTCATTCCCGAGCACAGAGCTTGGAATTTCCTAAGTGAAGAGAGGGCTAAAGGTATCTTTTGTTATGGTAATGAGATGACTTTTGGAAAACCCCTAAGGATGGGGGCTGGTTGCTAAGTTCTGCTAGCGGTCCAGGTAGGTAGGCTATGCCAAACCGTAAATACCACGCACAGCCTAATGTGCGCCAGGGGGTTCTACTTGGCACTTCTAGGCTACTTCCAACTTGTGAGGCTGTCACCTTAAATATGATCTAAGGGGATGGAGCGTGGACAATACCACATCAATTCTGCCCACATCCCATTGATCACTCCTATGGCCCAAACCTAGCAGCAAGGGTGTCTGGGAAACGTAGTCTGGCTATAAGCCTAGGAAGAGAAGCCTTAGCAAGACTGTGAACACATTGTATTGTCTCTACCTCACCAATATATAAGTGTTCCCAATGAGGTACTAGGCTATTTGCTCCTTACAGATATGGGTTGTTTAGTATATCTCTATCCCTCTCCTAGAAAGCACTAATCACATTTTAACTGACTCTTCAATTCTGGACCCACAGGAAAAGACCATCCTCTGTTACTTCATGCTCCAGGGTGACTAGCACATGATATCATCTCTCTTTCCCGGTCTCCTCTCTAATTTTGTAATATGTTTCCTAGACCCAAGAAAGGATTGGGTCATCTACTGACTTTAGACTTTTCATGTGGATACAAACTTTGACCTTTAAACAGCAGATGCTCTTCAGACAGAGAACGGAGCCATGGGGAAGTCTGAGAGGCAGAAGAGTAGAGCAGAAATAGTCCTAGACTGGGAGTCAAGACAGAGGTCTTTTCATTTAGGGAGCCGAGATGTATTGCAGTGGCCAGAAACACAGGGCGTGGAATCAGGGTCTTATTAGCTGAGTAGTCTTCACATGAAAAATGAAGACTTACTTCATAGGTTTGTTGTAAGGGTTACATTAAATAGTATACATAAAGCAATAGTACAATACTTGTTGCAATGTAAAAGCCTAACAAATGGTAGTTATTTTAGTTGTTAATTCTGTTATATTGATTGTCCTGTCGTTTTGTACAGTGATGTACCTCCAATGCCTTGGAAAAGTGCTGGCACGTAGTAGGGACTCAATAAATACGTGTCCAGTGAATGAATAAATGAACTCTCAGCCCTGTCAAGGACAGACAATGTGATCTTGACAAATGACTTCATTTGTTCTGTCTGGGCCTCAGACTGTCCTGCCGTAAATAAGAGCAGGAGCACAGCATCACCCGGTCCCTCCCAGGACCAGCGACCATGTCAGCAGAGGAGTCCTGCCCACCAAACAGGCAGCACAGGAGGAGAAATGAACTCAGTGCTCCGGACCAAAGGAGGGTGGCCATTGGTGGGGGACTCGAGAGACAATGCCAAGACTGTGGCAAGAGGGTCTGCACATCTCTCCTTAGAAGGTAAGGCAAACGTTAGGGCATTTTTGGCTGCATTGGGTCTTCGTTGCTGCGCACGGGCTTTCTCTAGCTGCGGCGAGCGGGGGCTACTCTTCATTGCGGTGCATGGGCTTCTCATCATGGTGGCTTCTCTTGTTGCGGAGCACGGGCTCTAGGCGCGCGGCCTTCAGTAGTTGTGGCATGTGGGCTCAGTAGTTGTGGCTCACGGGCTCTAGAGCGCAGTCTCAGTAGCTGTGGTGCTCGGGCTTAGTTGCTCCGTGGCATGTGGGATCTTCCCGGCCCAGGGCTAGAACCCGTGTCCCCTGTATTGGCAGGCAGATTCCTAACCACTGTGCCACCAGGGAAGCCCTGATCTCTTTACATTCTTAAATATCTTTTGTGATCTTGTACTTTATAATAAATATATATTTGTTTTTCATTCCCGAGCACAGAGCTTGGAATTTCCTAAGTGAAGAGAGGGCTAAAGGTATCTTTTGTTATGGTAATGAGATGACTTTTGGAAAACCCCTAAGGATGGGGGCTGGTTGCTAAGTTCTGCTAGCGGTCCAGGTAGGTAGGCTATGCCAAACCGTAAATACCACGCACAGCCTAATGTGCGCCAGGGGGTTCTACTTGGCACTTCTAGGCTACTTCCAACTTGTGAGGCTGTCACCTTAAATATGATCTAAGGGGATGGAGCGTGGACAATACCACATCAATTCTGCCCACATCCCATTGATCACTCCTATGGCCCAAACCTAGCAGCAAGGGTGTCTGGGAAACGTAGTCTGGCTATAAGCCTAGGAAGAGAAGCCTTAGCAAGACTGTGAACACATTGTATTGTCTCTACCTCACCAATATATAAGTGTTCCCAATGAGGTACTAGGCTATTTGCTCCTTACAGATATGGGTTGTTTAGTATATCTCTATCCCTCTCCTAGAAAGCACTAATCACATTTTAACTGACTCTTCAATTCTGGACCCACAGGAAAAGACCATCCTCTGTTACTTCATGCTCCAGGGTGACTAGCACATGATATCATCTCTCTTTCCCGGTCTCCTCTCTAATTTTGTAATATGTTTCCTAGACCCAAGAAAGGATTGGGTCATCTACTGACTTTAGACTTTTCATGTGGATACAAACTTTGACCTTTAAACAGCAGATGCTCTTCAGACAGAGAACGGAGCCATGGGGAAGTCTGAGAGGCAGAAGAGTAGAGCAGAAATAGTCCTAGACTGGGAGTCAAGACAGAGGTCTTTTCATTTAGGGAGCCGAGATGTATTGCAGTGGCCAGAAACACAGGGCGTGGAATCAGGGTCTTATTAGCTGAGTAGTCTTCACATGAAAAATGAAGACTTACTTCATAGGTTTGTTGTAAGGGTTACATTAAATAGTATACATAAAGCAATAGTACAATACTTGTTGCAATGTAAAAGCCTAACAAATGGTAGTTATTTTAGTTGTTAATTCTGTTATATTGATTGTCCTGTCGTTTTGTACAGTGATGTACCTCCAATGCCTTGGAAAAGTGCTGGCACGTAGTAGGGACTCAATAAATACGTGTCCAGTGAATGAATAAATGAACTCTCAGCCCTGTCAAGGACAGACAATGTGATCTTGACAAATGACTTCATTTGTTCTGTCTGGGCCTCAGACTGTCCTGCCGTAAATAAGAGCAGGAGCACAGCATCACCCGGTCCCTCCCAGGACCAGCGACCATGTCAGCAGAGGAGTCCTGCCCACCAAACAGGCAGCACAGGAGGAGAAATGAACTCAGTGCTCCGGACCAAAGGAGGGTGGCCATTGGTGGGGGACTCGAGAGACAATGCCAAGACTGTGGCAAGAGGGTCTGCACATCTCTCCTTAGAAGGTAAGGCAAACGTTAGGGCCTGACCCCAGTGCTTTGTACCCCCAAACCTCCTTCTGCTTCTGTGGCTCCCCCAGCCTTAAAAGAAGTGGTTGCAGAACTGCAGGGGGCTTTCCCCAGCCCCAGGTTCCTGGCTGTCTGTCCAGGAAACCTCCAGACACAGAGCTTGGGCACTGCCCAGCGCTAAGTCACCAGAGCCTGGGGCGTGTGACCGAATATGTGACCTCATTTGTTCACTCATTAACCAGGATGCACTGGGCACCCTTCTAAGTGCTGGGGCACAATTGGCCGTGAACATAATAGCCTGTGCCCTCATTCCATTCAAGTCTGGGAAACAAGCACAAACCAGGTGATCAATTTCAGGTGGTCATAACTACCACGAAGAAAAACAAAGCAGCTGGGGTAGTTAAGGGAGACTTGTCCACCGGCGCCTCATCCTCTCCTGGGCTAAGATTCAGGGAGGGACTGCCAACTGGGGAGGAGAGAGAAGGAAGGGGAAAAGGAAGAGAGAAAGTGGTTCGCAGAGTGGGGCCGGGGGAGGCCGTGGGGTCCCAGCACGGGCAGCGTCAGCCTGCTCTGGTTAGCCGAGCCCTGTCAGGGGCCGGGAGCTGCCGCTTCCCTGGAGCTCACCTGGGGGTCATCCCCTCTGCCTCCTGGCTTGTATCCAGGGGGCCTCCTGCCCTGAGCCTGTGACCTTGTGAGAGTCTGCCGGCTGCCTCAGAGGTCTGGGGAGGCCTCTGAAGGAGAGAGATGGACGCCCCAAGGGTGACAGCTGAACAGGAACCCACCAGTGTCCCAAGATGACCTGGTTGAGATTATTGGTTTGCTTCTGATGAAAGAGTGAAAACACAACAGCATTTTCCCTGGAAATCAAGCCCCCACGTCCACCGCCCGGTCATTTGGAGAGGACTCAGCATGCGAGGCCTCCAGGGCTGCCCCCCAGCTCTCCCGGGCCTGCCTGTCAATGAGCTCAGGAAAAGACCTGAACTCCAGGGGTCGGTGAGTCACCACTGAATGACACCAGCCCTGAGAGAGCAGACATGGAGGAGGCCCGACGCAGGGCTGCTCTGGAAGCCGGTGGGTGGGGTGGGGAGGAGGTATGGAGGCCAGGAGGGATGGGCCGTGGCTCTAGCTGGGGTCACGCAGCTCCCGTCCCAGAAGGCCACCTGCTGCTCCATTTCCACCTCACAGTACCTAAGTCAACCTTTTAGGCTCCTTTGTCTTTGAAGTCTTCCCAGATTCTCTCACCTGGATGGGAATAATTTGCTCTTTTGTTCATTTATCAGCAAACATTTATTGAACCTTCCATGTAGCAATGGATACAGAAAACTAAAACAATCCTTTCTTTAAGAGGATCACATTCTAGGGGAGCAGGTAAGGAAAAGAGCTTGAAGAGTGTTATATGCGCACATACGTATGTATGTATGTCTAAACATCTCGCATATGATGTTGGGAGCACATGGGAGGCCACGTCATGCAGCCTGGGCTGTTTTGAGGAATGACGGGACCTGCCAGGCAGAGGGCAAGAATCCTTACAAAGGAACAAAGACACAGAGACGAGCGTGTCCACAGGAGCGAAAATGGAGAAAGCACGGCCACCTCCTCAATCTAATGTGTCCTAAATAAACCATCAGCCATAGCTTGCTTCCCCATTTTATCTTAACCAAGGGCTTCAACATATCCACCATATCCACATCCAATACACCATTAACCATGATTGCAAGTGGCAGAATAGTCGCCTATCCCCTTGTTTTCAATCTCCATCTGATTATCAAATTTTAGTGGGGGAGGGGTAGGAGATAAGTATAAGAAGCTTTTTTTTTTTTTTTTTTTTTTGGCTGTGTTGGGTCTTTGTTGCTGCATGCGGCCTTTCTCCAGTTGTGGCATACGGAGGCTACTCTTCGTTGCAGTGCACGGGCTTCAATTGTGGTGGCTTCTCTTGTTGCAGTGGCTTCTCTTGTTGCAGAGCACAGGCTCTAGGCACGGGGGCTCAGTAGTTGTGGCTCGCGAGCTCTAGAGCGCAGGCTCAGTAGTTGTGGCGCACGGGCTTAGTTGCTCCGCGGCATGTGGGGTCTTCCCGGACCAGGGCTCGAACCCGTGTCCCCTGCATTGGCAAGCAGATTCTTAACCACTGGGCCACAAAGGAGGTCCCAGAAGTTTCAAATGTAGTAGAAGGTATCAAAGATGGAAGTAGGGTGACCAACTGTCCCAGTTTTAGCCCTGAAAGTCCCACATCCCCGGAAATCCTTTGGTCCTGAGTAAACCGGGACCGTTGTTCACCCTAGAAAAGGAGACAGGAGAAGAGAGGAGAGAAAGCCAGGGCGAACTGATGTACTAAGCTCCTCGTTGAGGTGAAGGTCGGCTGTATGTGGACAGAGAGAGGGTGTGTTTATATATGGGGAAGGAGACTCTTTTCCTTTGGAAGCATTAAACCCACCATGCCCCCAGCCCCACTGTCACCCCCATCCTGATTCCTCCTGGGCAGTTGTCATCTGTCACTGACTTGCAGCCTCCAAACAGCCCCCCAGCAAGGCTGCACTTCTCCCTTACCTCCCACTGAACCCTTGGAGGGCACGCTGGGATTCCACGCCCCTTGGATGGATAGAGTGCCTCTGGCATCTCCTCCCCGTTCTTGTAGCACAGGCCCCCGTGGAGTTGTCTCCAAGCAGCTGTCTTTAACCCGTTCCCGTTCAGCACGCCAGCCCACTCTCTGCACGCAGCGCCCCCTTTGCTCACCTCCTGCCCTGCCCCCCATTGCAGCCTTGAATGCTGAGAGGGGTGCAGGGCGTCTTACACTACGGACAACGTGACTCTGCGTCTTCCCCTCTGAGAGGAGACCTGTAACAGCGCACCCCAGCCAAGGCAGGGGCAGGAGGAGCAGCAATGTTGTTCCACTGATGCCACGCGTCCGCCAGACCCCACGTCTGCCCGCGAGCCACCAGTCACGCTCAATGCCGCCTCTGTTGCGAGGTTGCTCGTGAAAAGCCCCTGTGTTGTGGCTCCTGGCTCCAGCGAGGTCCCCGATACAAGGTCTCCATTCATGTCAGGCTGGCCCTCCTTGGCCACACAGGCAGCCCCTGCTCCCTGAGGAAAGCTGCCTGGGGTAGGGGTACAGGGTGCATCTTCCCCCCCATTTCCACAAAGGCCCAGCACACACTGCCCAGGTTCCCTCCCTCCCTCTGGTGCTGCCTGCCGTCCACCACCTGGGAAATCCTCAGGGCAGCAGGGCCCAGGAGCACACGCCAGCCAGTGGGCCTCTGGGGAGCCCATCCCTCTCTGTCAACAGCCAACCAAACTCTGGGCGGCCACAACATGTCAAGGGAAGGATGGGCACAGCAGACTATACAGAAGCAACTTCCTTTTTTCCTCTTCCAATGAGCAAAGGGAAGAAGAACTGCTGTCTGCAAGGTACCTACCCCTACAGACTGAATGGAGTCAGTCAGATCTGAGGAATGGGGTTGCTGGCCGGGGCCATATCAGTTAGGGAGCCAGCTGATGTGTTTTTGAAGCTCATGCAGCGTGGTGAATCCCATACTACTGAAAACAAGCAGAGGCTGTGAGGCCCTCCAGGGTACAAAAGCCTTTCCGTGTCCCCTGTTTATTATTTGTAGGAAAAAAGCTTCAGCTTCCTAGACTTTCCCTGAATTCCAAAAGGCAGATTCAAACAGTTACTAATTAGGGAGGGAAGGAATGCAGAAACAAAGGAAAAGTTGTCAAGAAACAATCATGCAGCTTGGGGCAGGGTCCTGGTTCCTCCTCAAGAGATATACAGGATGATCTGACACAAATATCTCTGAGTTCTTCTATGGGAACTAAGGCCCCCAACCAGGTGGAAGATGATAACTTTAGGCTGAGCACAAGCACGTGGACCCCAGACTGGTCAGAACCAGAAGGCTGAGGATGAGATTCCTGGAACATCACCCTCTTACCTCCCCACCAACCAATCTGAAGAAAGTCACACAACCTGCAGCCCTCATTCCAAATTTGTCTTTAAAAACTCTTCCCTGAAACCCATGAGGGAGTTTGGGTCTTCTGAGAATGAGCTGCCCGTTCTCCTTGCTTGGTCCTTGCAATAAACCTTTCTCTGCTCCAAATTCCGACTTTTTGGTGGGCCTCACTCACTGTGTGTCAGGCACACAAACTTGGGTTCCACAACAGTACTCTGAAGAGCATTCATGCAGTGGTTCTCAAACTGGAGCGTGCATCAGAATTATCTAGAGGGCATGTTTTAACACAGATTGCCAGGGCGGCCTGCGGTCACTGGTGCGTTAGGATGGGGGTGGGGCCTGGGCATCTGCATTCCTAACAAGTTCCCAGGCAATGCTGATGCTATGGTCAGGGACCTCACTTTGAGAACTATTGGAAGAGGGTTTCCCCTGACCTCAAGGAAGTTACCAATAATTTGAGGCCAATATACACCTGAGTTTCCAAAGACAATTCCAAAGCCAAAACTACCATGAATACAATGCAGGGCTCTGAGGTGGGGTCTGTCTGACACCAAGTGGGGAGGTGGGGCTGGTCAAAGAAGCTTCCTAGGGAAAAGTGACTCAAGCGAGATGGTGAATGTGATAGCAGTGAAGAAGGAGCAGGGAGTCTGTGAAGTACCATATTGAAATGGGAGTTCGGGGGAGGAGAGGAAGGGAGGTGTCCTCCATGTTGGATGGGATAAGAGTCAAGGGGTGAGAACACTGTTTAGGGCAGGTGGGATAAAGGGCAGGCGAGGGCAGCCATGTTGAAGGACAATGGGCGGGGTGAGTTGTAGAGGCTAGGAAGAGGGGACCTTTGAGTGCCACGCCAAGACCCCTGGGCCAGATACTGTGGCCAGAGAGTGCTGCTGTGGGTTGTTGTTTGTTTGTTTGTGGTACGCAGGCCTCTCACTGTTGTGGCCTCTCCCGTTGCGGAGCACAGGCTCCGGACGCGCAGGCTCAGCGGCCATGGCTCACGGGCCCAGCCGCTCCGCGGCATGTGGGACCCTCCCGGTCCGGGGCACGAACCCCCGTCCCCTGCATCGGCAGGCAGACTCTCAACCGCTGCGCCACCAGGGAAGCCCCGCTGTGGGTTTTAAAGTTGCCATTGGCATGACCAAGCCAGTGCTTGAGGAAAGTTATTCTGGCACCCAGCAGGGAGCAAGGAGAGCCTGGGAGAGCCTACCAAGTTGGTAGGTCAAGGCAAGCAATGAGCGAGGTAATTTTGCTTATCGTGTCATGTGATAATTGGTGTGGTCCTACGTGGGTTGTGTAATCCAAAGTGTTATCACTACCAACCCCTCCTCCAACAGTTATCTGTGGGTTGTTATTTTTTTTGTTTTTTTCTCACTTTCTGAGGGATCGCAGTGACCGCCAAAGAACCCAGCATCCTACCAGGGAGGGAGGCGAGGTTGGTGTTAAATAAACAGGTAGTGAGGGCTGGCAGGCGGTCGCCCAAACTGCCAGGGGCCCCAGAGCATTGACGATCACTCTCTGTCTCAAAGATGTTTTAAAATGAGAACTGCCTGGGCTCTTTCCCAGTTTTCTTTACTCCCTGTAATGTTCTGGAAACTTCTTCCCATTCATTCAGCCTCCAGAGAGGAAGGAGAAAAGAACCCTGAGCCAAATGAGGGTTCCTCCTAAAGGCCTCGGTCAGAAAGTGAAAATGTTCCCCTTGCCCTGGAGTGGGTGGGGTGCGTCCGTCTCTTCGACCCGCCATTATGGCGGCTATGGACGAGGGGGGCAGCCAGGCAGAGACTGGTCTGCCCAGTGGAAGCCACTCCCCAGGCCCATCTGGGTTCACAGAGGTATCTTCTTACAGGAGCATGAGAGCAGGAGGCTGAGCAGGGAGATTCATAATTTCCTTGCTCCGCAGATACAAGCTTTGAGCGAGTGGGCCGCGGGCCAGGAGAAGAAAGCCGCCATCCTCATCGGCAGTGCCCGTGGAGCTGAGCCGGAGGGTGGGGGAGATGCTGTTTGAAGGAGGCGCTTTGGAAATTCCTCACATTTTTTGGCCTTTGTCTCTGGGCATTGAGATGAAGATCCATGTTTGACTCTGAAAGAGCTCCCAGTCTCTCCTTTGCATTCAAAAGGAAGATCCTGGCAGAGAGCAGAAAGAATTCGGGGGCTGTTTTCTCATCTCAAAGACCAAGTGAGTCATTTGGGGGTACAGCAGCGGAGACCGGTTTTATTTTGCCCCTGCTTCACCTCATTTTCCTCTCTCACCTCTGGCCCCGGTCCCAAGCCCAGGTCATCAGTGATGTCAGTATGGTGCTGCTTTCTGAGAAGAGCTGTCCTCCAGTACTCTCTGCGTTCTCAGGGAGCGTCAAAGGCACCTGTGTGCTGGCAGAGGCGACCGGGAGACGGGATGCCTGGGCCCTGACGGCTCCGTCAGACCTCAAGCCAACCACTGTGGACCTGACGTCACATTTCTCCCACCTCCCAACACAGAGAAGAGTTTGGCCTTGTCCTGCCACATCCCATCCCCGGAGTGGTGAGGGCGCCAAAGGGGACAGTCAGACCATGTTCAGTGTAAGAACAGCATTCGCAAGGGACCAGGGACACGATGGCTAGGCTCCATCAGGAGATGAGCCGGAAGCCCCCTTTGGCCCGTGATTTCAGACTGCACGTACGGAGGTCCAGCACGGCTTTGGGAGTTGTGAACGAGATCCCTCCGTTATCAGTTTGAGATCTGTGTCCTTTTCATTCCTCCACTGAACTGGCGCCCCTCTCCCACCAGATGCCATTTTGCATCCAAATCAACTGATTCACAAGCAGCTGGGGAGGAGAGGAAAGTGGGAGGCTCCATGCTGTGACTAATCCCAGCCTGCCCCTGAATACCATCAGTTGCCTTTCTCCGCTCACTTCTTTCCTGATTCCAGGACTCCAGATCGCCTATGCTCTGAAGCGCTTGAGTTACCATAACCCCTTTTGTGACCAAAATGAAGTCTTCATCAAGGGACAGCTGGCCCAGAAGGAGGGGAGATTCTGCAGATAAAATGAGGCAGAAATTTCTTTGACAGTATTTTCTCAACCCCACCCCTCTCAAAGACCCTTGGACCTGTTGTCAGGTTTTGTCCTCACCAGCCCTCCCCCACAGACCTGATCTTCCTCTAAGAGGAAAAAAACAAAAACAAAACCTAAGTTAAGGGCAGCAGCTGTTGGTAAATGAGTTTGTCAGGTCACCACCAACTCACTGCACGACCCCAGGCAAATCACTTAATCTCTGAGCTTGCATTTTCTCCTCTAAAAAATAAAGGGTTGGACAAGAAGACCTCCAAGATCCCTTCCAGACATGACAGCCCAAGTGTGAGCTCCACATCTTACCACGGGGACAACGCATCCTCTTCCCCCTTCCTCTGTTCAGGTGCTGGGCGTCCCTCCAGGACTGGCTGTGGCTGGAATCCAGTATCTAATTCCTTCATGATCTCAGTCCCTATGTGGGTGGCTGCATAGTGAGAACCACGGGCAGAGGACAGCCACCCTTCTGTGCACCATGGGCTCCCTAACCAAACTGACAATTTCTCCAGACACCGAAGGTATCACAGTGTTCCCCAAGGGGGTCCCTTTCTGAGTGCTGGGGCCACAGACTAAACAGACACTTGGAACTCATCTGGATTCTGGCAACTTCTCCAAAAGCCTGTCTACACCTGCTTTTTGAGGTGGTTGTTTTTTTGCTTTTCAACTTTGAGGGACATATCTTCCTATGAAAAGGGATTATATTGAATCACCCAGCCATAGCACTCACCCTGTCCTCTCCTGAAAATGAGCTCAGCGACTACTTTACCATGACCTCCTGAGCATCCAGAAAGATGGGTTCTTTTCTTCGTTTTGTGCTAGACAGCCTCGCCCTCCTGTATGCAGTGTTCACTTCCACCACACTTGAGCCACAAGCTGTCTTCAGAGCTCTCCTTGTTTCAGTGGGTGTGAGTGTGCCGCTATATGTGTTGTGTCTCTCTGTATGTATCTCTCTGGGTATGTGTCTTTTGGAGATCTCTATCTCTGTCTCACTATGTCTCTCCGTGTGTACGGATGATCCTGATACTTCAGTAGATTGATCCTATTTTCTCCTTCCATTGGCTGCTGAACTTCTCACGTTTTTCTATAGGTAACAGATTGTGGCTGGGCCCCCGGGGGGCAGCTTCTGTTCTAAATCTGTCTTCCTGGAGGTCAGAGTGAGCACAGCCAACCTTCAAAAACACATGTCTAGGGAGTGAGGGGGAGGAATTGGGAGCTTGGGACTGACACACATGCACCATTGATACTATGTATAAAATAGATAACTAAATGAGAACATACTGTAGAGCACAGGGAACTCTAGTTACTGCACTGTGGTGACCTAAATGGGAAGGAAATCCAAAAAAGAGGGGATGTATGTATACGTATAGCTGACTCATTTTGCTGTACGGTAGAAACTAACACAACATTGTAAAGCAACTACACTCCAATAAGAATTAATTTTTAAAAAACCACATGTCTAACACCAGAAGCACTGGTGAGCGATGGACATTTCACCAAAGTCTCAGTGGGATGACAGAGAGATTATATCACACACCACAACACACCACAAAACTCGATCAAGTCGCCTCATTAGACATCTTGCTCTCTCCCCAGAACTCTTCTGAGAGCATCACTTTATCGTGTAGCTCACACTGGGTGGATGAACAGTTCTCTGAAGACCTCCCATAACTGCAGCTCCCTTCAAAGATGCCATGCTGGGGCTTCCCTGGTGGCGCAGTAGTTGAGAGTCCGCCTGCCGATGCAGGGGACACGGGTTTGGGCCCCGGTCCGGGAAGATCCCACATGCCGCGGAGCGGCTAGACCCGTGAGCTGAGCGTGCACGTCCGGAGCCTGTGCTCCGCAACGGGAGAGGCCACAACAGTGAGAGGCCCGCGTACCGCAAAAAAAAAAAAAAAAAAAGCCATGCTGCACCACATGAGCTATGGTAGGTGGGCTACAGCTGATTGGACCCAAGGGTGAGCACCTGACCAGGGGCTGCCTCTCTATTGGTCAGCCAGGTGTCTTATGAGATAGTTTAGGCCTAGAGCTAGCGATACTTGAACCAATCAAATGCATCAGCTTAGGGAGTTTGGATGCAACACAGAGAGGAAGCCAAGTGGTTGTCCGTGAGAGAAGTGGAATGACAAAGAAAAGCAAGGACCGAGAGAGAAATCACTCCGTCAGTGGCAGCAGAGCAGAGTCAGATCAATGCTCCTGCTGGTAAGAAGCTGCAGATCCAGGGCTATGCACACTGTGTCCCCAGTACCTACCTCACAGGCCCTCAAGCCACGGTGGTTTCCTGATAGAGCTCGTTAAATGGGGCTGTATGTGCTCCTGAAACACCCCTGCGCCCTGAACCACATCCCACGTGTTTTCACACAGGTTAGGTGTGCTGCTCGTGGGATTTCAGGTACCCTTCCTAGAGTCACAGTCTGTGAAACTGAGGCCCTAAGGCAGGTGTGATTTCCAGACCTGAGGCTGGGAGGGAACATAACTGAGAGGCTTTCCTTTCCCACCATATGCGTGTCTCAGACCCTCAGTGAGGACAGTTATCGCCCCTGGTGCCCCGTCAAGAGAAATCCCAGCTCTCTCTTTCTCTGTCTTTGGGCGATGAGGACCATTCTCAAGCACCCATTATTTTGTTGGGTCCCATGAGTCCACTCCACCCAATGTGCTCCGCTCTGACTGGGCCATACAGTTCGAGGGGAGTGAAACTGGAGAAGAATGTGTGGAAGTTTGTGGCTTTCATCTCTTAAACAAATAGCAAATTCCTTGGGCTGCTGCTGCTGGAATTAAACAATGATGTATTGGGGGGAGGCTCTACAGCGTTACCTTAGCAACACCCAGGCTGTTTTCAGGCAAGGTCTAGTAAAAGAGGAAAGAGAACAAAAATAATAAAGGGACGAGTCTGGATGGGGTCCAGGAATGGGGGTCTTTTGGCTGAATGTGTTTTGTGCCCTGTGGTGTTTACAGGCCTCCTTTCAGCTAAGTTTCCTCTGGGCTCCCCCAGTGCATTCCACCGTCAGTGAGGCTGTCCACTAGAATACTAATGTGAGGCTAAGAAAAGACAGCGTGCCATGTGAGGAACGGGTTAGGAAGGGAAAGACATCACTGCTGGGACCACCTAAGTGGGAAGTGACACGTGTGAAGCCTTCCAGGCTGGCTCTTGAAATCATGAAGGTCATGGGAGAAAGAGGGCGAGGTTCTTCAAAGGTGACCAACGCTTGGGCCTTAGGCAGGGCAGAGGCCTGTATGGTGACAATCCATCAGACCCTTGCTACTCACAGCGTGGTCCATGGACCAGCGGGAGAGGCGTTACCTGGGAGTTTGACAGAAATGCAGAATACAGGGCTGCTCCAGGCCTACTGACAAGGGTCTGCATTTTTACAAGCCCCAGGTGGTTCACGTGTGCACTGCTGTTTGAGAAGCGCCAAGCGGGACCTAAGTCTTGTCTCTCCCAGGTTCCTGCAAATCTGTCACCGCCTTTGTCATGTCACAGCAGACTACCACCCACACAAAAACAGGCATATCCAGTTTGCTGATAACGCATTTTGGTGGTGTTTTTTTTTTTTCATGACAGATCCACTTGAGATCTAGAAAGCACTTTAATACTCTATCCTTCTTCCAATGATCAAGAGAAATAGCAAGTCCTGTATTTACAAAACCGATGAAAATCACCATGTAATAATCAGTGGGTGCAGAACAACCGCACAGATCTGTGTTTCCAACTTTTTCCACCATGATTCTCCATCAAGGTAAAAAAAGATTCGTACAAATCACAGAAGCACGTAGAGGTGGCAGCACAACTGCCAAAGATGGTACAATGACTTACTACTGAAGCTGGTGATGGGACACAAGGGGAAGGAGGGGCAGAGTCCTCGAGAAAAGAACCCTATTTAACACAGGCGGCTCTAGTCCGTGGTCGACCTCTGGTACCAAAACCGCGCCCCGAAGTCGTTGCTGCAGGTCACACAGCCGGCGTTGGTGGGCGAGTGTACGATACAGCGCACGACGTTGTTGTGGCCCGGGGAGAGCAGGTTCCGGCGCTCAGCCATTCTTGAGTCCCAGCAGCAGAGGCTGATGGTCCTCTAGTCAGGCAGCAGCGTGCAGTCCTCCGTGTGGTTGAAGACAGACCACGTCCGGTGCACCTGCCGTCCGCTCAAGCCAGCACCTGTGTATCTGACCAGGGTTCGCCCTGTTGATATTTCTCAAAGTTTAGCTACAGCCTTCTTCACTTGACAGAACGTATTTTGAATTTTTGGAAAAAATGGCAAAACAAACTTCAGCATCATCGTGTGCTCTCTCAAAAGTTGGGATGCATCGATCTGAAACACCATCCCATAATTTGAGGCAGCCGTCCTTGCTACCAGTCACATACATATTGGTACTAGGATTGTAATTAACGGAACATATGGCATCAGTGCATTGATCTTGAGGACTGCAAGAGACAAAGCACTGAAATGTGTTGATATCATAAAGTCGAAGAGTAGGCTGCTGAGTCCCAACAAGTATAAAGTCTCTAGAAGGATGAAAAGAGATGGAGCATAACATTTCAGCCTCCTGAATGTATTTGAAGGCTCTTTTTGCAGACGGTTTGGAATAATCAAATAAGAGTATAATCCCTTTAAGCAGAGGCGAGGATCTGTTCTGTTGGGTGGAAAGCGAGACACGTGACTCCATCCACGTGGTCGTAAAGAGTTGGAATCGCTGGGTGGTTTTCCATGTTTTGCTGTGCAGTCTTGTTCATCATGACCTCTACTGGCATGGCACTTTGGGCCAACATTCTTTCTGTGTCAAGTATTTTTATGGAAGCATCAGCAGATCCAGTAGCTATTAACTGCCCATCTCTATTATAGGTAGCTACACGACATGGTCCTTTATGGGATGTGACATAGCATGTTTCGTACTCTGAAGCCTCTGGGGACACAGTCTGGACATCTGCATCAAACTCCAGGTCGGTTCCTGTGCCAGGGGCAACTGTATCTGACGGACCAATTGCATAGTAAACGGCAGTATCATCGTTTTCCATTCCTTGTATTATATCACCTAGAGATACTGTTAACATGGTGGTCTGAATTCTTCTGGACCTATCTCCATGCACACAGTCATTTCATTTCTAGTTGGATGAATGCAGGAGCTGCTCCGAGGGTGCACAGACAGACTGAGGCTTGATTTCATTGATGAGGCCGTTAGCAATGTTGATGTAGCCGTCATAGAGCAGCTGGCTAAGGATCAGCCTGTAGAGCTGCTGGCGATCCTTCAAGCCCACTTTGGTTCTGTGCATCGGGGAGAAGAGGAAGATAATTTCCCTGCCAGGGGCGCGTTCTAGAGATTCGTTCACCTCCTCCGACTTTATCTGCTACGCGACAACCCTGACGCCAAGGAACTGCTGCCTCACGGACAAATGTCAGATCCGGAGAGCACAGCGGGTGCGGCGGCAGGTTGGCGCCACCACTTCCGGGGCCTTATGGAGCAAGTGCACCAGCGCAACGTCTCCACTGGGGCGTGATTTTTAACACTGATTTTTTTCGTGATGATAATGGCAATGATGATGCTGATGATGAAGGTGACATTAGATACGGTTAGGGGTTGAATTGTGTCCCCCGAAAAGGATATATTCAAGTCCTAACCCCCAGTACCTGTGACTATGACCTTATTTGGAAATAGGGTCTTTGCAGATGAGATCAAGTTAAGATGAGGTCATTAGGGTTGCCCTAATCCAATGACTAGAGGAACAGATTCTTCCTCTGAGCCCCTAAGGAGGAACCAACCTACTAACACCTTGATGTCAGACTTCTGGCCTCCAGAACTGTGAGACACGAAATTTCTACTGTTTTTAAGCCACCCAGTTTGTGATACTTTGTTATAGCAGACCTAGAAAACATAGAGAGAATTTCCTCTCTTTTTTTTTTTTTTTTCTGAAACTTTCCTTCCTTCAAGCCCTTTCACATACAGTATCTTCTGAAAGCAGAGGCAGGCTAGGCATTTTATTCAGTTTTTCAAAGAAGAAAGTCCGTTTGTTACGTGAAGAGGTCACAGGAGTGAGGCGGTACTACAGCTGTACCTGGCGGGCCTGTGAAGAAGGGCTCAGCCACAGGGGATGTGGGCCTCTGCATCTGTCCCTGGGCCTGGACAGCTGCCACCGCCCCTGAGGACACTGAATAAGAGGGAAGACTAACGCCACGGGGCTCACCCATCACCATCTCCACCATCTCCATCCCATGGGCTCAAAGGTGCCATCAGCAGGGTGTGTCCCAGCCCCAAACCGGACATGGCCCAAGTATGCATCTTTCTTGTTATCCTGAAGTTTGTATCTGAGTTGTCAAATGTCACCTCCTTTCTCAAACCCCCCCAGTTTTATTTTTCTCACAACACTTAACACCATCCGTAATGCCGCTGCTTATTTATTTAATTACTTTTATACCTCCTGTCTCCTTTACTAGAATGTACACTCTGGTCCCCAGAATATAGCCTTGCCCGTGACAGTTTCTCAATAGATAATGGGAAGAGAACCTGTTCAAAATATTACATCATGTGCACGTACTGACATTTAAAAGAATGAGCCGGGTCCATACACAGTCCACGGAAAGGTGGCCGTGATATTATTGAGGTGAGGGAGCAATTTGCACAGGGATACACATCGTACGCTTCTGGTTTTGAATATATATCACAAATACTTCCCGCTGTTAGCCGCGGCTACCTATTGGAGGTGGGGTTGGAGGGGAGGGGTGAGAGCCAGGAGCCTGGGACCAGGGCCGGCTGAAGGAGGTGGGCCATAAGGCAGTTGCTTGTGGGGACAGAGAATTTGCTGAAGTCACAGGAGGGACACTCAGGAGGGAGACCAAGGACAAATCATACCTCCAACGCCAAGGGCCAAGGGCCAACCGGGCCACAGGTCAGGGGCTCTCTCCTCTTTTCCATTCCTGGTGCCATTGAATTGTGAGAGCCCAGGGAGGGTGGCAGCTGGTAGGAATCTACAGAGAGAACAACCCTTCTTCTCCTACGTGACGCAATAGAGGAGTCCCCAAGGACTGTTAGACTCTTTGCTGAGAACCAATAATGGAAGTGATTACAAGTGGGTGGAGCTGCCCCTTGAGCTGTGGGGTGAGGGTAGTCTCGTGGTGGGTTAGGACAGGAGAGAGAGTGTAACCAGGGGATATGCTGAAAGGGCCAGCCAGGAGTGGCCACCACCCCGGCTTATTTTTCTACCCACCACGTCCACGATGAAGGGCACACACGCACCCATGCACACGGCCAGGAGTGGGCAGGGGGTGGGGGGAGGCATCTCTCTGCTTCTCTGTCACACAAAGAAGGAGAAGCAGGGGTTCCTGCCCTCAAGGAGAGTGCAGTGTGACAGGGGCTTTAAAAATCCAACACAAGCTCCCCCACCCACTGCCAACTAGTTGTAGAAAAAAAAACACCCCCGCTGCCACCTCCTCCCCTCACCCCTCTCCAAATGACAACTCTTTTAGGAGTGCCACCCACAAATTTTCGACACTTAGCCAAACTGCTCTTCCTTATACAAGCCCAGGCTCTCCTGCCTCTGGGCCTTTGTTCAGCTTCTAGCCATTTCCTCTGAGTAAAGGACACCTTCCCTCCTGCTTCCCTCTGGTCTCCGTGGTCCAGACAGAAGCAGCTGGGGCTCCCCCTTCGGCCAGCCCTGAGGAGGCCTCTGCAAAGCGCCAGCCTGGCTTCTGACCTTAGCTCTGTTGCACTGGTCCCTAAACCTCTTAGCCTCCATGTCATCATGCGTGAAGCATTAGCACAGGGCTCCCACTAGGATTAAAGGTATCGGCACATGTAGAGACCACCCCTGGTGCCAGGAGCAGAAAAGGTGGGGTTGTTATAGCAGCACACTGGGCATCATGGAGGGAATAAAGAAGACGAACGAGCCGAGGTTGCACCCACCTACCAGAGGCCAGCTGTCTGCTTGGAGAAGAAGTGAGACAGGCCTGCAGGGAGAGAAACTAGGAGCGAAGTGCCAATAGTCACGACTCCGGGCAGCGCCTTGGCCTCACGTGCTCTCCTCCCAGACCCAGCCTTGGCTGCAGCACCAGCCTTGCCCAGGTGGCATCTGACAGCACCTGTCAGAGGCACCTGTGACCATTCTGCCCCAGGGCTCCTCTGTGACCAGGGCAGGCCCTCCGGACACTCACACAGGTGATAAGCTAAGCTTTGCCACCATGGGGGAGGGGAACTGCTTGATAAATGCTGTCCTCTTGCTCCTGGGGATAATTCGGAGACCCATTCTGTGTGCTCCTCGGAGGCTCCCAGCAGGATGGAGCCCCCGCTGCCACAGCAGCGACCAGCCTGAAAACTCATCCTTGGATTGGCCTGTCCTCCTTCCCCATTCACTCTTTTCAATCCCCCGCTCCTGTGCTCTGGGATCACTTCCCAAAATGCACCACCCAGCTCCAGGTCTCAGGCTTTGCCAGAGGGACTGAGGTTAAGACAACAGTGCAGTGGCTCAGGGCACAGCTTGGGGCTGCGAGCTGGGGCAGGCGCTCCCTTTTCCCCAGGAGTGGCCCCTGCTCATCTTCTCTCAGTGCGTTAGTCAGGTTGTCCAGAGAAATGGAACCAATAGGATATATAATGTATATGGAAGAGGAGATTTATTATACGAATTGGCTCACGGTGTGAGGGACGCCGAGAAGCCCCATGATCTTCTGTCTGCAAACTGCAGAACCAGGAAAGCTGGTGGGTCATTTAGCCTGAGGCCGAAGGTCTGAGAATGCGGGTGGGCGGGTACAGATGGCCCAAGTCCTGGTCTGAGTCTGAAAGCCTGAGACAGCAAATCTGCCACTTTTTGCTCTCTCCAGGCCCTCAGATGGATTGGGTTATCTTCACCCACACTGGTGAAGGCATTTTATTTTACTGAGTCTACGGACTCAGATACTAACCTGCCCATCTCTTCCAGAGACATCCTCACAGACACACACAGAAATACAGTTTTACTAGCTCTCTGAGCATGCCTCAGCCCAGTCACTTTGGTACATAAAATTAACTACCACACTAGGGGTTGCCGTGAAGGTCACATTAGAGAGATGGGTTAGCGTAGAGGTTGAGGACACAGTCTCTGGAGCCAGGCTCTCGGATTCTTCAACTTGTGCGTTACTTAGAAGTTACTTAACCTCTCAGTACCTCCGTCTCCTCAAATGTAACGTGAGGATGGTAATAAAAGTGCTCACCTCCTCGGGTTGTTATGAGGATCCATGGAAGTCATACATGCAAAGTATTTAAAGCAGTCTCCACCTATTAAGATAGTGTCTGCAAAGCGCTTTGCAGAGTGCCTGTCTCTTTGGAAAATGCTAGATAAAGATAAGTATAAGGTTAGTACAAGAAAACCTAGGAAAATGTTTTTGTGACTTAGAAACCGGAAAGGACATCTCAAAACTTCAAAAGCACACACCAGAATTTAAAAGATTGGTTTTGATCTTGACGACATCAAAATGAAGGATTCATTGCCATTGAAGGATACCAGGAACAAAATTAGTAGGTGGAGGACAGAATGGGAGGAGGTCTAAAACCGACATAGATTTTATTCTAATGCTAGGTATCCCCTGATATCAACAATACACAAAGGACTTCTAGAAATCAGTGAGGAGGGGGCTGCAGTCCCACCAGGAAACAGGCAAAAGTGTGGACAAACTATACAGAAAAGGAAACCCCCAAAGTTCAGAAGCACGTGAAGCATGCAGTGGTGGGTAACAGAGACACACAAGCTGGGAATTCGAGCGGTGCCGCCCCTCCGGAGAGCAGTGTGGCAGTGCACGGCAGGCCCTGGGCTCGGGTTGCTGGGAATCCAGCCCAGAGGAGATCTCACCCAGGTCTGTGGGGTGCCGCACTGACCACTCACTGCAGGTTCTCTCCTGCAGGGCCAAGGGGCGGGAGGGGCTGGATCGATCCCGCTTCGGACTCTAAGTCTATACCATGCTTCGTCAGTATTTGCTGCTGCTACTGCAGTCTAATCCGGAGGCAAAAAAAACCCCTGCAGCGGGGAGGGAGGGGGAAGAAGCAGGTCGGTGCCTGGGGGCAGGGCAGTTGGAGGAGGCCCAGTTATGAAGCCCGGGTGCAGGGAGCATGGCGGTGCCCTCAGGAAAGTCGAGAACCGGGGCATGAGGCCTGGTGTGACCATGGGGGTATGAGGTCCTGTCAAGACAGGGGTGGAGGACTGCTTTGGGTTCAGCAACACCGTAGCGCATACTTGAAAGCTGCCAGGAGAGTGAATCCTAAAAGTTAACTCGCTAAAGTGATGGATGGTAACTAGACTTACTGTGGTGATCATTTCACAATGTATACAAATACCTGAATTGTTCCCTTGGACACCTGAAACCAATATAACATTATATGTCAATTACACCTCAGTTAAAACGTTAAAAAAGACAGCCCTAGGAAAATGTGCCTGCAGCAGTACAGACCAGGGAGTGAGGGCCCTGCGGGACGGAGCTCAGGACTCTGGGGGAGCCCAGAGAGGACTCCTAGGGTGAGCTGCAGAGCCTGGGCCCGGCTCCCCATCCTCGTCCTTGGGGCGTTTCAGTGCGATGGTGGCAGCCCAGACCACACCTGCCTCCTCCCGTGATGAGCGGTGAGGGGGCATCCATGCACGATGGGCAGCTCTGGGGTGCGAGCTGGTGGAGGGCAGCGGACAGAGAGCACAGGCGAGGATGGCTCCAGCCATACGTCCCGCTCAGTGTCTGGGAGCTGATCCTTCAAGGGCGAAGGTGCTTTCTGAGGTGGAGAGGATGGGCAGGCCCTTGCACAGAGAGGAAACTGTCTGAATGGGGACTCAGAGACAGGAAAACCCACGCCTGTCAGAAGAGACGGGAGGTCCCTGGGAGGGCAGGCTGGCCAAGGGGGCTCGAAGGGCTTGAGCTGAATCCTGAAGGCCTCCCGGGACGTCTTGAGGAGTCTGGACCACGTCCCGTGGAGCTGAGAGCCTCTGCCCCCACAGGGCGGTGAAGGCTCAGCTGTGCTTTCAGGAGGATGCGGGGGCGAGGCCGGGCCAGGAGACGGCTCCACTCACACCTCGAGCACGCGCTGCGGCACACCCGTGCACTGCACACACCACTCCCAGACCCGCACTGGACACACACACACACACACACACACACACACACACACAGGCATCACACCCACCCGTCACACCCACTCCACACCCACAGCCACCAAGCCCACACACAGCACCCACACGTGCATGTACCCACCACATCACACGCACCCACACGACACACCACGTGGGCACTGTGCCTCCAGTAAATGCACGTGGGCACCTGACTCTTGAACATCTTGAAAGAGTAAAACGTAAAAAGCCTGACGTCTCTGGGGCTGTTGTCGGGCATTCAGACCCTGAATACGGTCTGGAGCTCCTGAATTTGGGGTGACCTCAGGGAACTCCGGTCTCCATCTCCCATCTGAGCCAGAGGGACCTCTGCCGCCCAGGGAGAGACTGGGCCGGGCCGGGAGGTGCCCCCTCCCCAGCTGGAGCCACAGCCGCTGGCCCTGCTCCTACCCCCGTTCTCCCCCTGATGCACGTTGCCACCTTCCCGTCTCAGAGGACACAGTCCCCAGAGGGCCTCTCTCGCCAGTCTCTCAGATAAGCCAGGTTATCTGTCCATCTGCTGGCCACCGACCTCTTTATCTTCTTAGGGCTCTCTTCCTGAAATAACCCGGGGTTATCTTGGCTGCCGGAGCAGCAGGCCTCCTGACAGCCCCCCTCCCAGGGAGAGTGGCTGCTGTCCCGGGCAGCTTTCAACGCCCTTCATCCAGGCCTGAATTCCACACACTATTAGGCCAGGCTGCAGACCTTCTGGGCAGGGCCGGCACCTCCACCCCCATCAGATACCACGACTGCAGCCCGTGCTCGCGAGAGCACAGGCGGCCTCTCCCTCCCCCGGGGGAGGGGGTGGCCCTGCTGCTGTCGGGTTCTCTCACCCCAGCCCCGGGCAGCTGGACCCTGGTACCTGTAACCCCAGTCATCTGCTCAGAATTGGCAGACCCAAGGCCAAGCTCATCCTCTGCCTAATTCCAAACCTCCCATCTCTGCCACATTTCCATCCATTCAGTCATGTCAAAACTTTCCTAGACTCCTGGATTAAAATCTCAGGCACAGTCCAGCACCCTTCCCATCCTGGTGGCGCCCCTCACCAGCACCACAGCCCAAGCCCCGGCCCGCTGCCCTCGCAGGCTGGAGTCCTGGACAGCCCCAGGACAGCTCCCCTGGGTTCTGGATTCCAAGCCCCCCCCACTCAGCTGCCAGACTAACAGTCTTCAATTAACATTTCACCCTGGCACTGCCCTGCTCAAGATCCCTCCATGGCTCCCTAGTAATGACCGCCTCAAATCTAAACATATTTGTCTGGCTCAAGGTACACCTCCACTTACCTAACATCACAGCCCGCTACTCCGGTTAGGGTTGTCTCTGCTCCTGAGAGGAGGCCAGCCCCCTCTCAGCACCCTCACACACAGGCTCTTTTGGGCCTCCATGCCTCTACCCGAGCTGACCTGCTGACCAGCAACACCCTTCCGTATCTCCTCCCCCTCGGCAAGACCCTCCCAGTCCCCTTTTCGCTAAGTCCTCTTCAGTGCTTTCCAGTCATTCATTTATTCAGCCAACGTTAATTGAGCCCTTACCTCAAACAAGGCTTTCGCTGACCGGCCTCCCCTCTGAGCTCTAACAGCACAAGTAACATCTGCCCCACGCCTCTGCACAGAATCTCTTGAGGTCTTGCAGGGTATCCCCATTACAGGCCTGTAGCCCTCCACCAAGTCGCGGGCTCCTTGAAGGCAATGCCCAGTCTCCTGCTCCTTGCATGTGCCCTAGACCATGGCTCATAGACTTGGGAACATTACAAGCTGCAGGTGGTGGTTTTTTTGTTTCTGTTTGGAGGGCTAGCACAGGATTGTCAGCTTTTTGTTTCATCAGATAAAAATGTCTTTTAATTACCGTGATGTCATAAACAAAAGCACATTTTAACACTCACAGAGTAGCACTAGGAAAGTAGGAAGAACATCATCCCAGAGTAAAGGACAATCCTAGCAGTATGGAAAAATTCACCGCATTTTTCTTCTTCATTTCAGAAATAATCTCAGAATAAAAGGACAGTCCTTTCAAAGGAAGGAATTTAGCAAGCTGAAAAATTCAATGTTTCTTTTTCTTCAGTTCACAGGGACCGGTGACTACTTTATCAATGTCCGTTGCAGTGTTTGGGAGCTCCTGTCTACAGCCCCTCACCAGGTGAGTACAGCTCAAGTGAGTGGAGTGAGGGGTTGATGTCTTTGCTTGGTTGTTGCCTGGAGAAGCCTCCGTGAGTCTCCTCTCACAAGATCCAGGCTGGGAGCCAGGGACATGGCTGGCCGGGCAGTGGTGACCCCACACCTTCAGCTCTGTCTCAAACACAGTGCCTGAATTTTTGCTCCTCTGTAGGCAGACAGGTATTCTTGACACTGATTGCATCTCATTCTTGGGCAGTAAAATCCTGGAACCTCAGGGGAGGCAGGTGAGATGGGAGCACCTGGGGTGCTGGATAGGAGAAAAAACAAATAGGTCATAGAAACAGTCACCCACCCAATGGCCTCATGGTTCCAAGCTGGTCGGGAGCAGTGCTGGGGTGAGGCCCCTGAGCCTCTGGCCTCACAGGCCTGGGATCCTGACCTCTCCCTGCCCTGTCCGAGCTGGGCTTCTTCAAGAGAGAAATACAACCGAAACTTTCCATTTCTCAGCCCGGGACCCTCCCCCTCCCACCCCAGCCACTTCCATAAAAAGCCATTGCTGCCTCGAGGGGAGAGAGAGAGAATTTTTCCAAAGGATGCATGTGTGTATTGTTGGGAGCAGCAAGTATTTCGGTGAACTCCAGGTCACGGCACAGCCTGACAAATGGCAGGAAGTTCGGGACTTGGGCCTGACATTTTTCGCACAAAGGCCCTACGGCCCAGCCAGGTGAGCTGGGCCTGGGGACGGACACGGGGCCACCGCCCAGCATTTCCTGCCCTTTGTTGGCCCATGTGACAGCCTTCCCGGCGCTTGAAATGGCCTTTCTTTTGTGCCTGACTCCTGTTCTTTATTTATGGAGAGGAGCGTCTCGATATAGAAACGGGTGGGCCCCGAGCCGGCAGCAGGATGTGGGAATGCAGACTGGCAGGATGCCCGCCCAACAGGAGCAGGATCGTCGAGTTAAAATAATGTGGCCATATACTCCCAGTAATAAGCCTGGCTGTTATTTATATGCCTGATGAGATGCTGCACAGGCTCTGCTGGCACGTTTCGGGGCATCAGGAGTCTGCCCGTCCATTAGCCCGCCTGTCGGCACCACGCTTTGGCTCTCCTGCCTGGGCTGCCTTCGCTGATCGTGAGTCAGTTCTGCCTGGCCCGACCCTCCAAGTCAGTGTGGGCTCCTAGAAGGAAGGGATCCTTCCTTCTCCCCGCAGGAAAACCTTCTGTTTGGGAGCTCCTGTCTACAGCCCCTCACCAGGTGAGTACAGCTCAAGTGAGTGGAGTGAGGGGTTGATGTCTTTGCTTGGTTGTTGCCTGGAGAAGCCTCCGTGAGTCTCCTCTCACAAGATCCAGGCTGGGAGCCAGGGACATGGCTGGCCGGGCAGTGGTGACCCCACACCTTCAGCTCTGTCTCAAACACAGTGCCTGAATTTTTGCTCCTCTGTAGGCAGACAGGTATTCTTGACACTGATTGCATCTCATTCTTGGGCAGTAAAATCCTGGAACCTCAGGGGAGGCAGGTGAGATGGGAGCACCTGGGGTGCTGGATAGGAGAAAAAACAAATAGGTCATAGAAACAGTCACCCACCCAATGGCCTCATGGTTCCAAGCTGGTCGGGAGCAGTGCTGGGGTGAGGCCCCTGAGCCTCTGGCCTCACAGGCCTGGGATCCTGACCTCTCCCTGCCCTGTCCGAGCTGGGCTTCTTCAAGAGAGAAATACAACCGAAACTTTCCATTTCTCAGCCCGGGACCCTCCCCCTCCCACCCCAGCCACTTCCATAAAAAGCCATTGCTGCCTCGAGGGGAGAGAGAGAGAATTTTTCCAAAGGATGCATGTGTGTATTGTTGGGAGCAGCAAGTATTTCGGTGAACTCCAGGTCACGGCACAGCCTGACAAATGGCAGGAAGTTCGGGACTTGGGCCTGACATTTTTCGCACAAAGGCCCTACGGCCCAGCCAGGTGAGCTGGGCCTGGGGACGGACACGGGGCCACCGCCCAGCATTTCCTGCCCTTTGTTGGCCCATGTGACAGCCTTCCCGGCGCTTGAAATGGCCTTTCTTTTGTGCCTGACTCCTGTTCTTTATTTATGGAGAGGAGCGTCTCGATATAGAAACGGGTGGGCCCCGAGCCGGCAGCAGGATGTGGGAATGCAGACTGGCAGGATGCCCGCCCAACAGGAGCAGGATCGTCGAGTTAAAATAATGTGGCCATATACTCCCAGTAATAAGCCTGGCTGTTATTTATATGCCTGATGAGATGCTGCACAGGCTCTGCTGGCACGTTTCGGGGCATCAGGAGTCTGCCCGTCCATTAGCCCGCCTGTCGGCACCACGCTTTGGCTCTCCTGCCTGGGCTGCCTTCGCTGATCGTGAGTCAGTTCTGCCTGGCCCGACCCTCCAAGTCAGTGTGGGCTCCTAGAAGGAAGGGATCCTTCCTTCTCCCCGCAGGAAAACCTTCACTGTCAGCTTCATCAGGATTAGACTCTTCTCCAGAGAGCTGGCAGTGTGTGTCTGTGGGCATCGGTTCCCCAGGGTACCTCCGTAAGCTCCCGACCTTTTCTTCATTGTCATAATTTACGATGGAATTCTTTCTACAAGGAATCACGCACTCCTGGTGCTTCAGCAGACTTGGAACAGAATTTGAGGTTTTTCTTGGGAACTCGGGGTCTTGGTTAGGAACCCTGTGTGAGCAGTAGAAAGGACGCTGGGCCAGGCAGGACCAGGAGAGCTGGGTGCCATTCCTCACCCTGCCGGGCTAGCTGTGCAACCTTAAGCAAGTTCCTTCACCTCTCTGGCTCTCGGAGGTTGGCCTGATGACGCCAAGTGTTCATCTTAATTCTCATGTTCTGTGGTTCCATTTGTTTTGTACCATGTGGTCATACAGTGATGTCAATACAAAAGTTACTGAGGTACATAAGGCCGTTTGTCCCACACAGGAAATCATAGCTGACTTTGAGTTCTCATCACCATTTTTGGTAGATTTCTTTCTGGTCTACCTTGTTTGAAAAAAAAAAGGGAGGGACTTCCCTGGCGGTCCAGTGGTTAAGACTCCACGCTTCCACTGCAGGGGGCACGGGTTCGATCCCTGGTCGGGGAACTAAAATCCCACCTCCTGCGCAGGGTGGCCAAAAAAAAAAAAAAAGGTAGCCTAAAGGCTAATTTTAGACCACTGTTTACAGACCCACCAGTAGTAGCAACTCTTTCCCTTTCAAGTTCATGACTTCTTAATCTGCTAGAACTATGTGCAAATGGAGAATTAAGAGGCTCAGAGTAAATATACAAATGAATATGTGTACTTTATGGCATATTTCTGATAATCCGTGACGTTTTTCCCTTCCTTGACTGTACCAGAGGGATGAAGTTATCAGAAAGGTGAAACCTGGAACAGTGAGGTACTTCTGTGCCTTTCCGTATATTCCTATGGTGCCTTCAGGGAACATAGCAGAAGTTCAATAAATTCTTGTTGAACCAGATAACCTCCCCTTCTACTCAAAATTCACCTAGAATAAAAGTCTGCCTCATCCAAGTTTATTTCTGAGCTAAGGTGTGGGGGGCAAACTGGCCTGGCCTGGCCTGCATGTTTGTTTGACAAAATCCTACTCTCCTGCTTCCTACGAAACAGAGTGTCCCCTCTCTTCCTCATGGCCTCCATTCTTCCTCTTACATGGACCCATCCTGTCACTCCCCCAGAAGGAAAGGCATGAGGCACTAATTAGATTTTGCCCCTCCTCAGAGTGAGATTTGGAAAATCTGGACATTTCTAGAGGCCACACAGAGAACCTCTAGGGAGGCAGAGCTCTAAAAATGATAATAATTAACATTTGCATAGACTTCAAAATGTACAGAGCACTTTTCCATACTATATTTCACTTAGTCAGCCCTCCAGTCCTGAGGTGGTATCGCCTGCATGTGGCAGATTAACTGAGACCAGCTGCAGCTGAGTGATTTTGCAGGATTAATTTGGAAGCCCGGGGCTTTTCCCAGTGTATACAAACTTTTTGGTGGAAGGGCTACAGGGATGGTGAGAGTTGGCGTTGGGGGTCACCTTCTTCTAAGGGGGGAAAGACAGTTTATCTTTGAGTAGAGAGGGAGGGGGGGAGCACATGTCCCAAGGAAGACAAGAGCTTCCCCAGGAGAATAAGGCAGTTTCTGGTGGATTCAGCACATTTCTTTGCCATCAGGGTACGCTGGGAAGAACCCGGGCTTTGGGATCAGAAGGCACGGTCAGGACCTTGAACTCTTCCCTTCACAGGAAAAATTAAACTCTGATCTCCCTGTCAATTCTGTCTTCTGCAAAAGGAGAACGATAACAGTAAGAACACCACCCCTACCGATGCAACAGCAGCGGGGAGAATACCTGCTCCCGTCCCTCCTCACAAGGTGTACGTGAGGATCGAGGTGAGCTGAGCACGTGGAGATGCTCTTACAACATGAACCATAATATTCTGGCCGGTTGTCTTGTTTTCGTTCATTGCACAGATATTTATTGAACATCCACCATGCTCTGGGCTCTGAGGTAGGCCCTGAGGATTCAATGATGAAAAAAAAAATGGTACCCATGACACGTGTCCCTGTGGGTCTGTCTGCTGTACCCCTTACTGCCCCTGCCTTGGTCCTGCTAGCTATGGAACAGTGCAGGCTACCTCTTTAGGCATCAGGGTCCTTATCTGATGTAGGAATTAAGTGACTTCATTTATATGAAGCATCTACATCTAACACCGTGCCTGTCACAGAAGGAGCGAACACTATAATCATTTTCTCCAGAAGTGCCCTTTAATGTCACATCTCTCTCTAAACAAGAAGATTAGGATTCTTGTTCCCCGAGCTTAGTCACCAGCCAAAAGACCTCCGTTTGCCCACACCACCACCCCCAACCCCATCAATGCAAGTGAAGGCAGCCCTCGGAACTCTGATGCATTCATTCAGTCGTGTGTGTGTGTGTGTGTGTGTGTGTGTGTGTGTGTGTGTGTTCTTTGTGCCTTACTTCTCCAAATAGAACACGGTTCCTGGCAGGTAGGGACTCACTTAACCAGCCTCTTCTCCTCCCGCCCCGGGGAACCGGAAGGGACAGGCAAGCTGTCCATCTTACCAAGTCAGTGAGAAATCCCTCCCAACTCGAGTTCTATCGACTTTCTTTCTGGCTCACTACTGAAGTGTGAAGTGTTCTGACAGCACAGCAAGGAAGTGTCAGGAAGTTCCTGCGACACTGAACGTGAACGGAGGATAGTTTAATAATCTAAGGAACATCCGCTACTCTGTTTTCTCAGACACGACGAGTCCAGGGGTAAAAATGGGCCACAGAGACTATAAACGGACCAGTATTTTCCTGGCTCCCTGCTTCCAGGACCCACCCTCCTGGAGTCCCAGTCTATAACTAGGGAGCGGGCCATGTAAGAACACAGCTCTCCAGTCTGGCCACCCGACGTCCTTACCACGTGCCCTCGTGCCGGCCCAGATGGCACCTTTGTGCTAACTAGGAGAGGGCCCTCATGTTCTGGGCAGGTCACGCCCACACCGGCTTAACTTCCCAGGCTGCACGGTAGCCCCGCAGGCTCCTGCCGTGATGGCCGCTACTCCGTGCTGCTGCTGCAGACCGTGCTGCGCTCTCTGCCCCGATGGAGCCTCTGGCCATCGCAGCCTGGGCCGCTGATGCTTCCGGCTCTCTCGGTGCCTGGTGTCTCTTTTTGCCTTTATTTTCTTTGTGATTCGGCACCCTCTGTATGGGAGCTGGGCCACAGCACAGCCTTGGAAACAGATATTTGCTGTGGCCTCAGAATTGAAACTTCGCTCTGGCCTTGGCCTGTTGTTCCAGAACCTGAGAGATGTGTGCATGATTCTATCCTTCCTTAGGAGGAGTTTCCTGCCAGGAGGCTCCTGGACTCTCACGCAGGTAAAGGCCTCTCTTTATGAGACCTGGGCCCTAGGGGAGACACAGCCTGACTACCGGCAAAGCCAGGCTCAGAGTCTGACTGCCTTCCATGCCTGCAGACCCACCTGTAGTGCCTCTGCTGAATCCCTACTGTGAGAGATAGGTCCTCCTGGGGGCATCCATATGATCTTTTAAATTGCTTTCACTGCTAGAAAGTTCTTCCTATGTTCATTTGACAAATCTTTTAGAAGCCATTCCTAAGTCCCCGGACCCAGCCCTTTATTCTGGGGACAGGCCAGTTGGGGTCTCTGCTCACACAGAGCTTAAGTTTAAGTTGGGCGGGTGGGGGGGGGAGGGGAGGTAGAAAACACAGAGCATACAAATGATAATGAGGTGGTTGAAGAAAACCGAGCTCCACAATGAGGAAACTCCAGGGGGCAGGGGGTGGTGCCTCTGAGGAACTTCAGGGTGGAGACCTGGGGACCAGAGGGGTCTCAGCCGCGGAGATGGTGAGGGCAGAGGCTCCCAGGGCAGAGCAAGGCTGGGAAAGGCCAGTGGGGCTGGAGCAGGCACTGGGAATGGACCTTTGCCTCCACTACACGAAGGAGGTGGGAGAGGTGGAAGGAAAGAAATGGGGACTCAGTCCTCACTTTACAAGGAATCCTTCCTTTTTAGAGCAAAAGCTGCCAGCACCTCTACCAGCAACACAAACCTTCCGTCATCACGCCAACTCCCTCATGTGCAGCCACTTCTCACCTGCTGATCGTTCTGCCAGCACGCCCTTCCACCCCACCCTCCAGGCCCTGGAGAACTCCTCCTCAACCGATGAGATCCCGCTCAAAACTTCCTTCCTCTGAGAAGCTTTCCCAGACCTCCCGCCTGCAGGCCGAGGTGACCGCTCTTCCCTGTCCTCCGAGGAGCTTTGTCCCCTCTGCCGGATGCTGAGAGAGTGGGCTCCGGAGGCAGACCCAGCCAGGTTCCACCCCACCAGCTGTGTGATGTGGGGTATTCATTTCCTAGGGCTGCTCTAACAGAGGACCACAAACTGGGTGGCTTATTTTTATTTATTGTCTCTCAGTTCTGGAGGCCGGAAGTCTGAAATCAGGGTGTTGGCAATGCTGATTCTTTCTGGGGACTCTAGGAAAACCTGTCCATGCCTCTCAACTAGCTTCTGGTGATGGTTGGTGGCCTTGGCCTTCCTTGGCTGGTAGACACTTGACTCCAATCTCTGCCTCCGTCTTCACCTGCCGTCTTCTCCCTGTGTGTCTATCTTCACCTGGGGCTCTCCTCTCTCTCTCCTCTTCTTAAAAGTATAGCAGCCATATGGGAATAAGGGCCCACCTATTCCAGTGTGAACTCATTTTAACTTACCTACATCTGCAATGACCCTGTTTCCAAATAAGGTTGTATTCTCAGATACTGGGGATTAGGACTTCAACATATCTTTCTGGGAACACAATTCAACCTATAACACCTGGGTTAAGTTTAAACTGTTTCCTCCTCTCTAAAACACATTAAAAAAGGATCTTCTGGGGCTTCCCTGGTGGCACAGTGGTTAAGAATCCACCTGCCAATGCACAGCACACGGGTTCAAGCCCTGGTCTGGGGAGATCCCACATGCCACAGAGCAACTAAGCCCGTGCGCCACAACTACTGAGCCTGCGCTCTGGAGCCTGTGAGCCACAACCACTGAGCCCGCGTGCCACAACTACTGAAGCCCGCGCGCCTAGAGCCTGTGCTCCGCAACCGGAGAAGCCACTGAAATGAGAAGCCCGTGCACTGCAATAAAGAGTAGCCCCCGCTCGCTGCAACTAGAGAAAGCCCGTGCACAGCAGCAAAGACCCAACGCAGCCAAAAATAAATAAATAAAATAAATAAATTTATTTTTAAAAAAAGAAAAGGATCTTCCTTCTAATGCGAGGATTAAATGAGCTAATGGGTATCTAAGGCTTGCTATGGCACATAATACACCTTCAAAAAGGTAGCTGCTAATGTTAATAACAGCTGGCCAGTCCATTATGAGTTCTTCCAGGTAGACGTCATGTCTTATCCCTTTTTCTTTTTAACCCTCAGTATCTAGTACAAAGTTTGGGCTCAAAAATTTTTGCTGCCTGAATGAGCTGTTGCCATTTTAAAGGCAATGTTAAGATCAAGGGAGTGATTTTGAACATCTCTGTCCCCATCAAAGAAGATGTATTGGGAGCATTAGGCAATGGTTCAAACTTTCTTGGATGAGTTTTCAATGAGCTCTGGATGCCTAAAAGTCATCTCAAAATTTATTATATTATTAAATCAAAATAATGTCTCCAAATGATTATCTCAGAATATCTTCAAATTATTCTCAAAAAGCCTTTTAAAAAAAATTCTGAGGGGCAGAAAGAAATATTGTTAATTAATCTTTTAATTAATGCTTATCATATACAATATATGTCCTAGGGAAAACTTATGAGGTAGCAATGCTGTGTTTTTTATGTGCTGCCTGTACATTTTATGGTTCACTGGGGCCCTTTGTGTAATCTATATGATCGGTACACTTATGTACATTTGTAAAATGCTTTGGAGCATAATTTTATTGTTTCAAGTGATTATAAAGGTTTATGGTTCTTTGCTCTTATGACATCTCCAGTCATATCTGTGTCTTTTGAGGCCAAGTCTTTATTTCAGAATGTAACCTCCAACTGCAGTATTATTTTTATGGAGAAAATGTGATCTGCTTTACAATGACTCACTTTGTGGTTAGTTTCCAGGGACAGAAAGTAGAGAAAAGTGATGAATTCTCTTTTAAAACTTACTTAAGTCCACCCCGCCTGCTCCCTTTACCTCCCTATCCCTCAGTCCCCACCCCAGCCTGTGTCTGGGTGCAGGCTGGATTAAGTGAAATAGGATGCATCTCACCCCTAGGCCAAGTGGAGCTCTTTCGGAGCAGGATTCAAGGTTTCTGTTATATTCATCTTGAGGTCCAGTTTCTATCACATAGTAGGCTTAGTAAATGTTGGATTTTAATTTATGGCCCGCTATATTATTGAATATCCCAGGCAAATGCGATCCATAAAAAACATATATAATACATGTTATGCGTATATTACATAATTTAGCTATGATATATGTATAGCTAATATATTTGTATAGCTAATATATACTTAACGCGTATACACGTATATGTAATACATATTATAGCGAAAACGTTATTTTTTTTCTTGCATAAAATATCTCTGGAAAAATACAAAAGAAAGGAATAGCATTGCTGGTCTGTGGGGAGGAGTGTGAGTGGCTGGGGGACGGGGGGAGGGGAGTAGTCACTAGATTCCATTTAGACTTTTTGAATCATGTGAATTGTTACCTATTGCAAAAAATGTTTTAAGTTCATCTATGTCCAAATCGATAGCTAGATATGCATTAAAAAATATATATATATATTTATTTATTTGGCTGCCCCGGGTCTTAGTTGCGGCATGCAGGATATTCGTTGCCGCATGTGGGATCTTCCTTGCCGCGGGCGGGACCTTTAGTTGCGGCACGCATGCGGGATCTAGTTCCCTGACCAGGGATCGAACCCAGGCCCCCTGCTTTGGGAGTGCGGAGTCTTAACCACTGGACCACCAGGGAAGTCCCTAGATATGCATTTTTTTGCCCTTGCTGATGTGTCTCTTCATAAAGCCACATGTTAAGGGTGCACAGAGGATTTCCCAGTTATATCATAACTTCTAAAAGTCTAGGATTACTGCTTTCACTCATTCTTTATCCTCCAAGAACCCAACTAAGTGTGCTTCTTGCCCTGGTCCCCAGAATTGCTGCAGACAGAAGCCACCACCTTAGAGTTCATCATTGTTTCAATCAGTGAACATTCGTGGAGGCTCTTCTAGGAGGTGGGGAGGCGGCAACGGATATAAGGTGACATCCTCCCTCTAAAGCAAGGGCAGAGGTGCGGGCGTGGGTGGGACAGACTCAGGTGCCACCATTGATCATAGTTTGGCAAAAGCCCAACGGCAGTGTGAATAAAGTGCCACAGGGGAGAAAAACTCAGAACACAGGCTTCATAGATGGGGTGCTTTTGAGCTGAGCCTTGAAGAATAGAGGTAGGTCAGGTAGAAACAGCTTTCACTGGAGGGGCGCATCTCTTCCCACTAGCTGAGCAGAAAGGTTAAGAGCACGTGCAGTTGGCTGCTCGGGGTTTTGAAGCCAAAAGCCCTGCCACTTACTAGCTGTCTGCCTCTGGGCAAGTTCCTAATGTTGCTTTCTTAAATGTAAAATAGGAAGAAAATAGTTCCTTCCTCACAGGTTTGTTGGAAAACATTAAATCAGAGGTTGCTTGCAAAGTACTTCAAACATGGCCTGGCACAAAGTAAGTGCTCAGCAAACCTTAGCTATATAATTATAATTACTGAGTTTACCTGGCGCAGGAAGAAGACATCTTCAGGGACTGATTTCCGGGTTAGAAATCTGGGCAGTTCCAGGCTCGCTGACTCTGAATGGCCAGAGGAGTCCCCATGTGTTCAGTGCCTTATCGTTCCTAAGGAAATCCTCGCTGCCTTGGGGGGATTTTTGGTTTCAAAAGTGGAGAGGAAAACGTTGATGGGTTACTGGAGGAAAATGAGGAGACTGAGCTTGGGGGTGGTCCTCAGTGTTGAGGCCTGGGGCTTGGGAATGTGCGGCATTGGGCAGAGGGGGAAGCCTAGGAGCCTAGGTCTGTGTATTCAGTAACAGTTAGAACACAGCACTCAACAGCTGCAGAGACAATGCAGTCTTTTGATCCTGTACGAGGTGATTGCTATTAGAAAGGCCCCCTTAGTCATCAGAAGGTGAAAGGGTATGATTTTTGTGAAAGATGGACCCCAGGGAGATGTTCTGACTAACCTTGGGCCCAGGCTTTCCTCTGAAGAGTCTGAACTATTTTACCCAGCAAGCTCACAGCCTCGATAGAGCTCAGAGGGCAGGACTCCTTGGACACAGAGACTGTGAGAGCCTTCCTGAGAGGTGAGGGAAGCTGTGAAATTCACTCTCCTGGGACTCCCTGTGAAAGGGAGGGAAGAAAGCTGCTTCATTCAGAAGCAACTAGGTACAGTCCTACCTTGAGACAGAGGGACGAACCTCTGGGTCTTGGCCCTCACACCCTCCTACATCTGTCACTGTCTCTGGGTCTAGGGGTTGGACCCAGGGCTCTGCTAAAAACAGCACAGAAAGTGCATCTATAAACTTTCCCCCAAGGGTTCAAAGGTTTAAAACAATCTTGAGGCGCTCCGTGATATAACATGGAGTGTTCATTCCTGGAGTTAAAATGATTTGCCACATCAACCTGTGCAAAGTCCAGGAGAGACTGATTAAATAATAATAATGAGAAATAGCTACAAAGAGGTATGTATTTTAATGAGAAATAGCTACAAAGGTTTGTAATTTTCAAACTGCAACAACTTTTGCCTCCAGAGTTTTGAAGCAACTCTGAAAAGGAGTTAGGGCTGATATTTTCCTCCCATTTTGCAGATAAGGAAACGAACACTTCCTGATCAGAGAGTTTCCTGATATCGTGAGCTAGTTGATGATAAAACAAAGAATAGAAATACAATTTTTGTTTTAAAATTATCTCTGGAATCTGATTCATTTATCCAACCAGTCTTTATTGAGTACCTACTATGGCCAGGCACCGTGCTAGGCGCTGGGATGTAAGAGTGATCACAGAGAGTGCAGCTGGGGAGCCCAGAACTGCACACAGAGACATAAATCTAGAAATGCACGAAGCACCCCTGCTATGAAGGAAGAGGACTCAGGAGAGTACTCTTTAAACTCTAGGATTCTCTGAACCTGGGATTTTATTCAAACCTCCGAATAGGGCTTCCCTGGTGGCGCAGTGGTTGAGAGTCCGCCTGCCGATGCAGGGGACACGGGT
>NC_041218.1:21552563-21558557 GCF_002837175.3 Physeter macrocephalus
GTTCAAGCCCTGGTCTGGGGAGATCCCACATGCCACAGAGCAACTAAGCCCGTGCGCCACAACTACTGAGCCTGCGCTCTGGAGCCTGTGAGCCACAACCACTGAGCCCGCGTGCCACAACTACTGAAGCCCGCGCGCCTAGAGCCTGTGCTCCGCAACCGGAGAAGCCACTGAAATGAGAAGCCCGTGCACTGCAATAAAGAGTAGCCCCCGCTCGCTGCAACTAGAGAAAGCCCGTGCACAGCAGCAAAGACCCAACGCAGCCAAAAATAAATAAATAAAATAAATAAATTTATTTTTAAAAAAAGAAAAGGATCTTCCTTCTAATGCGAGGATTAAATGAGCTAATGGGTATCTAAGGCTTGCTATGGCACATAATACACCTTCAAAAAGGTAGCTGCTAATGTTAATAACAGCTGGCCAGTCCATTATGAGTTCTTCCAGGTAGACGTCATGTCTTATCCCTTTTTCTTTTTAACCCTCAGTATCTAGTACAAAGTTTGGGCTCAAAAATTTTTGCTGCCTGAATGAGCTGTTGCCATTTTAAAGGCAATGTTAAGATCAAGGGAGTGATTTTGAACATCTCTGTCCCCATCAAAGAAGATGTATTGGGAGCATTAGGCAATGGTTCAAACTTTCTTGGATGAGTTTTCAATGAGCTCTGGATGCCTAAAAGTCATCTCAAAATTTATTATATTATTAAATCAAAATAATGTCTCCAAATGATTATCTCAGAATATCTTCAAATTATTCTCAAAAAGCCTTTTAAAAAAATTCTGAGGGGCAGAAAGAAATATTGTTAATTAATCTTTTAATTAATGCTTATCATATACAATATATGTCCTAGGGAAAACTTATGAGGTAGCAATGCTGTGTTTTTTATGTGCTGCCTGTACATTTTATGGTTCACTGGGGCCCTTTGTGTAATCTATATGATCGGTACACTTATGTACATTTGTAAAATGCTTTGGAGCATAATTTTATTGTTTCAAGTGATTATAAAGGTTTATGGTTCTTTGCTCTTATGACATCTCCAGTCATATCTGTGTCTTTTGAGGCCAAGTCTTTATTTCAGAATGTAACCTCCAACTGCAGTATTATTTTTATGGAGAAAATGTGATCTGCTTTACAATGACTCACTTTGTGGTTAGTTTCCAGGGACAGAAAGTAGAGAAAAGTGATGAATTCTCTTTTAAAACTTACTTAAGTCCACCCCGCCTGCTCCCTTTACCTCCCTATCCCTCAGTCCCCACCCCAGCCTGTGTCTGGGTGCAGGCTGGATTAAGTGAAATAGGATGCATCTCACCCCTAGGCCAAGTGGAGCTCTTTCGGAGCAGGATTCAAGGTTTCTGTTATATTCATCTTGAGGTCCAGTTTCTATCACATAGTAGGCTTAGTAAATGTTGGATTTTAATTTATGGCCCGCTATATTATTGAATATCCCAGGCAAATGCGATCCATAAAAAACATATATAATACATGTTATGCGTATATTACATAATTTAGCTATGATATATGTATAGCTAATATATTTGTATAGCTAATATATACTTAACGCGTATACACGTATATGTAATACATATTATAGCGAAAACGTTATTTTTTTTCTTGCATAAAATATCTCTGGAAAAATACAAAAGAAAGGAATAGCATTGCTGGTCTGTGGGGAGGAGTGTGAGTGGCTGGGGGACGGGGGGAGGGGAGTAGTCACTAGATTCCATTTAGACTTTTTGAATCATGTGAATTGTTACCTATTGCAAAAAATGTTTTAAGTTCATCTATGTCCAAATCGATAGCTAGATATGCATTAAAAAATATATATATATATTTATTTATTTGGCTGCCCCGGGTCTTAGTTGCGGCATGCAGGATATTCGTTGCCGCATGTGGGATCTTCCTTGCCGCGGGCGGGACCTTTAGTTGCGGCACGCATGCGGGATCTAGTTCCCTGACCAGGGATCGAACCCAGGCCCCCTGCTTTGGGAGTGCGGAGTCTTAACCACTGGACCACCAGGGAAGTCCCTAGATATGCATTTTTTTGCCCTTGCTGATGTGTCTCTTCATAAAGCCACATGTTAAGGGTGCACAGAGGATTTCCCAGTTATATCATAACTTCTAAAAGTCTAGGATTACTGCTTTCACTCATTCTTTATCCTCCAAGAACCCAACTAAGTGTGCTTCTTGCCCTGGTCCCCAGAATTGCTGCAGACAGAAGCCACCACCTTAGAGTTCATCATTGTTTCAATCAGTGAACATTCGTGGAGGCTCTTCTAGGAGGTGGGGAGGCGGCAACGGATATAAGGTGACATCCTCCCTCTAAAGCAAGGGCAGAGGTGCGGGCGTGGGTGGGACAGACTCAGGTGCCACCATTGATCATAGTTTGGCAAAAGCCCAACGGCAGTGTGAATAAAGTGCCACAGGGGAGAAAAACTCAGAACACAGGCTTCATAGATGGGGTGCTTTTGAGCTGAGCCTTGAAGAATAGAGGTAGGTCAGGTAGAAACAGCTTTCACTGGAGGGGCGCATCTCTTCCCACTAGCTGAGCAGAAAGGTTAAGAGCACGTGCAGTTGGCTGCTCGGGGTTTTGAAGCCAAAAGCCCTGCCACTTACTAGCTGTCTGCCTCTGGGCAAGTTCCTAATGTTGCTTTCTTAAATGTAAAATAGGAAGAAAATAGTTCCTTCCTCACAGGTTTGTTGGAAAACATTAAATCAGAGGTTGCTTGCAAAGTACTTCAAACATGGCCTGGCACAAAGTAAGTGCTCAGCAAACCTTAGCTATATAATTATAATTACTGAGTTTACCTGGCGCAGGAAGAAGACATCTTCAGGGACTGATTTCCGGGTTAGAAATCTGGGCAGTTCCAGGCTCGCTGACTCTGAATGGCCAGAGGAGTCCCCATGTGTTCAGTGCCTTATCGTTCCTAAGGAAAACCTCGCTGCCTTGGGGGGATTTTTGGTTTCAAAAGTGGAGAGGAAAACGTTGATGGGTTACTGGAGGAAAATGAGGAGACTGAGCTTGGGGGTGGTCCTCAGTGTTGAGGCCTGGGGCTTGGGAATGTGCGGCATTGGGCAGAGGGGGAAGCCTAGGAGCCTAGGTCTGTGTATTCAGTAACAGTTAGAACACAGCACTCAACAGCTGCAGAGACAATGCAGTCTTTTGATCCTGTACGAGGTGATTGCTATTAGAAAGGTCCCCTTAGTCATCAGAAGGTGAAAGGGTATGATTTTTGTGAAAGATGGACCCCAGGGAGATGTTCTGACTAACCTTGGGCCCAGGCTTTCCTCTGAAGAGTCTGAACTATTTTACCCAGCAAGCTCACAGCCTCGATAGAGCTCAGAGGGCAGGACTCCTTGGACACAGAGACTGTGAGAGCCTTCCTGAGAGGTGAGGGAAGCTGTGAAATTCACTCTCCTGGGACTCCCTGTGAAAGGGAGGGAAGAAAGCTGCTTCATTCAGAAGCAACTAGGTACAGTCCTACCTTGAGACAGAGGGACGAACCTCTGGGTCTTGGCCCTCACACCCTCCTACATCTGTCACTGTCTCTGGGTCTAGGGGTTGGACCCAGGGCTCTGCTAAAAACAGCACAGAAAGTGCATCTATAAACTTTCCCCCAAGGGTTCAAAGGTTTAAAACAATCTTGAGGCGCTCCGTGATATAACATGGAGTGTTCATTCCTGGAGTTAAAATGATTTGCCACATCAACCTGTGCAAAGTCCAGGAGAGACTGATTAAATAATAATAATGAGAAATAGCTACAAAGAGGTATGTATTTTAATGAGAAATAGCTACAAAGGTTTGTAATTTTCAAACTGCAACAACTTTTGCCTCCAGAGTTTTGAAGCAACTCTGAAAAGGAGTTAGGGCTGATATTTTCCTCCCATTTTGCAGATAAGGAAACGAACACTTCCTGATCAGAGAGTTTCCTGATATCGTGAGCTAGTTGATGATAAAACAAAGAATAGAAATACAATTTTTGTTTTAAAATTATCTCTGGAATCTGATTCATTTATCCAACCAGTCTTTATTGAGTACCTACTATGGCCAGGCACCGTGCTAGGCGCTGGGATGTAAGAGTGATCACAGAGAGTGCAGCTGGGGAGCCCAGAACTGCACACAGAGACATAAATCTAGAAATGCACGAAGCACCCCTGCTATGAAGGAAGAGGACTCAGGAGAGTACTCTTTAAACTCTAGGATTCTCTGAACCTGGGATTTTATTCAAACCTCCGAATAGGGCTTCCCTGGTGGCGCAGTGGTTGAGAGTCCGCCTGCCGATGCAGGGGACACGGGTTCGCGCCCCGGTCCGGGAAGATCCCACATGCCGCGGAGCGGCTGGGCCCGTGAGCCATGGCCGCTGGGCCTGCGCATCCGGAGCCTGTGCTCCGCAACGGGAGAGGCCACAGCAGTGAGAGGCCAGCGTACCGGGAAAAAAAAACAACAAAACTCCGAATAAATGATTGTCAGGATTCTTTCCAGTTTGAGCAGAGAGATTTGCGCTGTCCCCCTGCTGCACGGGGCAGACCCTACAGCCCCGGCTGTGCCCTCTGAGTGTGTGAGTGTTATCAGAATGCTCTGGTAACAGGGGAAGAACAATGCTTCAGAGGTTGATGAGCTCATGGGAACCTCCAGAGCTACATCCCAGCCCCGCCCCGCCCCGCCGTTTGTCCATATCTGGCCAGCTTGTTTATCTTTGCAGGTCTGCAACCCTGTCCCTGCAGCTTTAGTCACCTCTTTAGCAAGGAAGAAGGACACCTGGGCTAGATACCTTTTCCCTAGACCTAAGTCCCTGTAAATGGAGTGTGTCCCCCAAGAGCAGAAGTAATAATGGGGTTGGATAAACCTGGGTTTTATGAATCAAGCTACCAGGAAGAGTGAATAAAAACCTTTAACAGGGGCTTCCCTGGTGGCGCAGTGGTTGAGAATCCGCCTGCCGATGCAGGGGACACGGGTTCGTGCCCTCGTCCGGGAAAATCCCACATGCCGTGAAGCAACTAAGCCCGTGCGCCACAACTACTGAGCCTGCGCTCTAGAGCCCGTGAGCCTCAACTACTGAAGCCCACACGTCTAGAGCCCATGCTCCACAACAAGAGAAGCCACCGCAATGAGAAGCCCCTGCACCGGCCACAACAGTGAGAGGCCCGCGTACCACAAAAAAAAAAATAAATAAATTTAAAAACAAACAAAAAAAACCTTTAACAAATACCAACCGGTTAAAGCAGTTTAGAAGATCCTTCGGAATGAGAAAGAGAGAGTTAGGGAGCAGTGGTATAAAAACACCGTGGGTGGTACAGCAATCCTGACTTTTGCAGACGGAGCAAGCAGCCCAGAGACATGAAGAATCTGGTGATTAAATGAAAAGTTCTTGCACGTGTTTAACTTAAAAGCAGGGCGTGGTCTACGGCTCATGTGTATTGTATAATGAGGTTTCAGTAACTGAAAACTGTAAGGCTAAATCCATGCCAATTTTTATTTGAATTGGGCAGGCTTTCTGGGGATACAGGGAGTGTGGGTTTTGACAAGTGTAGGAGGGGTCGCGTGGTGAACCAATCATTTCCTGAATTGAGAAAAAACACTAGTTGCCTGCTACATCTGCACTGTATGTTTTCGATTGCTCCTAGGACAGATATTTCATCTTAACAATGTTTATGAGACACAGCAGGCAAAATTATAGCGCAATAAATATCACTATTCATTCACGTATTTATTCACTCTCTGAATAGTGTGATGATTTTAGGAGTCAGGCTCCTGGATTTGAATCCTGACCCCACTACTTAATATCTGTGTGATTGGGCTTCCCTGGTGGCGCAGTGGTTGCGCGTCCGCCTGCCGATGCAGGGGACACGGGTTCGTGCCCCGGTCCGGGAGGATCCCACATGCCGCGGAGCGGCTGGGCCCGTGAGCCATGGCCGCTGGGCCTGCGCGTCCGGAGCCTGTGCTCCGCAACGGGAGAGGCCACGACAGTGAGAGGCCCGCGTACCGCAAACAAACAAACA
>NC_041218.1:21558965-21590459 GCF_002837175.3 Physeter macrocephalus
AAAAAAAAAAAAAAAAAAAAAAAAAAAAATCTGTGTGATTTTAGGCCAGTTACTTAATTTCCATGAACGCTTCAGTTTCCTTATCAATAAAATGGGATACATAACGGCACTTCACGAAGTTGCTGAAAAGACTAAGGCTGTGCATGTAAAACCCCTAGCTCAGTGCTAGCACATGTGGTACGGATCAACAAACTCTAGATATTACTCACATTGTTTTTATCATCAAAAGCCAACTTCAGCCATGCTGAGTATAGAATTGGCACACAAATAAAGCGAGGTTCTTGCCCTCAAAGAGAGAACTCATGGTGTATGTGTATATAACTAACAAAAAACATGTGAAATTAGACAGTGAATTAAGGTACTAACTCTAGGCCAGGGGAACAAAGAGGAGAAAGTGATTATAACCTGAGAGGTGGGGAACAGGTCTGAATAGCCTGCACCAAATCTGAGCCTTCAAACACTGACAGGTGGAAAGTAGGTTAATTCCAGGCACAAGGAGAAGCAAAGGCAAAGACTTGAGCATGACAGTGAGTGTCACAGTTGAATATAAAGAGCCTTCTCCCTCTCGGTGGGAGAAGATGGAAAGGTTAGTTGGGGCCAGCATTTGGAAGCCTTGAATGCTGTGTTTAGGAATTTGGGCAACAGGAAAGCAGACAAGAGCTTGAACAGGTGAAGGACAGGATCTCTCACAACTGATTTTCCAAGGATAACACTCTGGTGGCAGATGGAGGGAAGGCAGGAGAGGAGGGAGGAGACAAGATGCTGAACCAGGGACCGCCAAGGGTACAAAGCAGAACCAGACACAGCTCCTTCCTCAAGGAGCTCGGGGCTTACGGGGGAAATTAGACACACACAGGTCAACATCCTGAGAGGAGGGACACGAAAAAAGCGACATCTACCTTCGGGTGGATGCAGGGAAATAAGGTGTTTATTTCCTCATCTGCAAAATGGATTAACGGTAATATATTTACCTCTCCACATTGTATGAGGATTAAATCATGTGAGGAAAGTAGGGTTAGCACATGCCCAGAATACAGGCAAAGCTCCACTCAATCCTACTCAAGCACACATTCTGGCCCTGGTCAGCCTCCAGGTAGAAGAAGTTAACTGCGTGCTGTTTTATTGCACCCAGCAGAGGAATTAGCAGGAGGGGGAAGGATGGTCAGGGGTTAAGTGGGAGATGAGACTGGAAAGCAGATTGGGCGCACGGATCAGGAAGACTGAGCCAAAACCCAGGCCCCGGGCTTCTTTTATTTCAACTTAATTAGGAATGGATTCTTATCTCCCTCCCCCAGCCCCATCTCCACCGCACATCACCTTTTGTTCCTGCCATGGGACCTGTGGCTTTTTGACCCAGCTGCGTGAGTGTGGACACTTCATGCCCAGGCCATGGGCTATGTTAGAACAGTGGCTGGAGTTCTCGACAGGATCTGGAACCAATGCTGTTTACTAGCTGTGTGAGCGGGAACACGTGAGCTCAACTCTCCAGGCCTCAGTTTTCTTCCCATGTGATGAGGGTGTTAGGCCCATGATCTTGACCATCCACTGAGCCCCAGGCTGTCTCTGAATCTGAGGTGTTTGGGAATCCCAAAGATCATGGTTAGGTGCTAAGCCCTGTCTTGAGGGCCCTCATACAAGCAGCTGCATTGCATCTGATGAGGAGAGACACCCTGATTTGGTAACCCCCAGCCCTGGCCTGCGTGGAGGCAGCCATGGTGGGAAAACCTGCCGTTCTGGGGCACGACCTGCTTTTCTGATCCCGACTGAGGGCTTCTGAGAGGGGAGGTGTCTGCCAAGGAGCAGCAACGGGAAAGAGCGCAGAGTAACTGTCCTGTAGCCCCCGCTCCTCACAGGGGAGGTGGGCAGTGGGGCGGTTCTTTCCTCGACACAGGACTATGACCCTCCATTTATTGAGTGTCAGTGAGGCATTATGCACTCCCTCACATTCTCACGGTGATTCTGCAAGATTCATGCTATTATTTGTTTTAGAGAGGAGGAGGCTCAGAGAGGTTAAGTAAAAGCCCAAGGTCACACAGCTGTTAAATCACAGAACAAAGATTCAAATTCCAGCTGACTCACTCCAAGGCCATTCCTCATCTGCTGTGACAGAGTGTCCCAATCCCGCAGCTTCAGCAACGAAGTTCCTTTGCCTGAGATCGGTCGTCCATCTCTGCTTCACATCCCGTCTCCTGCAACTTCTCCCTTTCGACTGGCTTCTTCTCTCAGTTCACGCTCACGGGCATCTCTCCAGTTTTACAATGAACCAATACCCACAAACCTTTCCCTCGACCTTATGTGTTCCCTCCTTCCTTTCACACCCACACTCAATGCCTCTCTTTCCTCGTCTCCACAGACTCCCCCAAGTTATTGCACGTCATTAAAATCACTCTGGGTGAAATTCCCAGTGACCCTCTCATTGCCAGATTCAATCAGTAGATTTCAGTTTTTGCAGCAGGTGACACTAGACCACCTTCTTACTAAAACATCCTCCTCCCTCTGTTTCCATGGCACCCTTCTCTCCTGGTTACCTCCTAGGCAGCTCCTCATTCCCTGTCTCCACTTCCTCAGCCTGTTCCGTGAATGTTGAAAGGCTCTGCCTCCAGCCTCTTCTCACTGCCCAGCATCCCAGGCTAATCATCCTCTGCCATGGCTACAAGCCCTGCCTGCACATGGATGGCTCTGCAATCTCTATTTCCTGTCCTGACCTCAGATCTGAGCTTCAGTGTCACAGATATAACCTCTAGACCTGGCCCCGGGGTGCCCCAGGGGTCCCCAGAGTCAACACGTTCTCAGGGGGACTCATCATTTTCTACTTCCAAACTTGCTTCTACGTTCTCCATCTCAGTTAGTGACATTCAACCTTGGCACCCAGCTAATCCACGCAGTAACCCAAGTGGGAAGCCTAGACTCCTAGACTCCTTCCCTGGCTCCATGCCCTCAACACACCACACACGCCGCATGACACACCACGTCCACATCCGGTGTGTCACTAAGTCCTATCAATTCTGACCACCAAATACCTCTTGTATCAGGCCCTGTAACCGAATGCACAACAGCCAATAAATCGAGGGGCAAGCTTCGCAGAGAAGAAAGATGCTTTATTCAGAAAAGCTGGCAATCTGGGCAGAAAGTGGACTTGTATCCGGAGACCAGCTCCAAAGATTCTGTTCAGCCATGACAATTTTTAAAGGGGAAACAATCTCAGTTAATCATTAAGGCAGGAGGTCAGATTCTCCATCGTCTTTCCATTGCGTGCAGGCCTGCTGACTTCTCCCCATCTTCCTTGGGACTCTGTCTTGCTCACGTGATCCGTCTGCAATTGGATGTTCTCTTGCCCTCGTGGTCCACCTGCAAATTTACTAACGGGAAGCTGCGGGTAGAGAGTCAGTCATTCTTTAACTACTTAATTCTTCATTCTTATTCCTTCTAATCCAGGAAAGGAATCAACAGGTTAGGTAAGGCCTTGTGTATGTTTAGAAAAGCAGAAATCAGGAACTTAGTTAAATGTTGCCTAACGATCTCATCTTTATGATTAAGGTCTAAGGAAAATAGGGATGAACAAACAAAAAAGAGGCAAAGGAGCTGCTTACAGCCTCTCCTCTTTTTTCCCACCGCCATTGTCTGAGCTCAGGCCCTTCAGGGACAGGTGCCTTAGCCTCCAAAAGCACTGTGTTCACCTCCAGTCTCGCATCTGCCCCCCGAGCCTTCAGTCCACTGCAGCTAGAATGATCTTGCTCACTGGAAAGCTGGTCTTGTCTCCTCCAGCTTATGACCCTTTGGGGATTCTCCATTGTCTAAGGATCTCACCCCACCCACCTCTCCAGCCTCATCTTCCATCCCTGCCTGCAAACCCTGCACTCTACTTAGGGCAAAACACCTGCCTACAGTTCTCAGGTCCCCTCTTCGCTTTACATGTTGCTCCACCTGCCCAAAGTGCTGTTGCTTTTGTTCTTCCCCCGGTGAAGTCCTACTCCTTCTCCAAGACCCTGTTTCCTCCTCAGGAGCCATCCCCGACCTCCCCAGGTGAAGCTGAGCCTGTCCTGCTCTCTGCCTCCCACGTGCCTGCTCATGACACTTGTTACAGCCTCTACTGCACCTCAGTTATGTTTGTGTACAGGTGTTGCTTCTCCCCGGAGAGGGTGGAAGCTGTATCATCCGCGTTGCCATTCTCAGCACTGTGTACAGGGGCTGGCATTCTATGCTGTCAGAGTAGATGCTGTTGAAATAATAATAGGTAAGTGTATGACTTTGGGGAGAGGTGCCCCGTGCCCCGGTCCGGGAGGATCCCACATGCCGCGGAGCGGCTGGGCCCGTGAGCCATGGCCGCTGGGCCTGCGCGTCCGGAGCCTGTGCTCCACAACGGGAGAGGCCGCAGCAGAGGGAGGCCCGCATACCACAAAAAAAAAAAAAAAAAAAAAAAAAAAAAAAAAAAATCTGTGTGATTTTAGGCCAGTTACTTAATTTCCATGAACGCTTCAGTTTCCTTATCAATAAAATGGGATACATAACGGCACTTCACGAAGTTGCTGAAAAGACTAAGGCTGTGCATGTAAAACCCCTAGCTCAGTGCTAGCACATGTGGTACGGATCAACAAACTCTAGATATTACTCACATTGTTTTTATCATCAAAAGCCAACTTCAGCCATGCTGAGTATAGAATTGGCACACAAATAAAGCGAGGTTCTTGCCCTCAAAGAGAGAACTCATGGTGTATGTGTATATAACTAACAAAAAACATGTGAAATTAGACAGTGAATTAAGGTACTAACTCTAGGCCAGGGGAACAAAGAGGAGAAAGTGATTATAACCTGAGAGGTGGGGAACAGGTCTGAATAGCCTGCACCAAATCTGAGCCTTCAAACACTGACAGGTGGAAAGTAGGTTAATTCCAGGCACAAGGAGAAGCAAAGGCAAAGACTTGAGCATGACAGTGAGTGTCACAGTTGAATATAAAGAGCCTTCTCCCTCTCGGTGGGAGAAGATGGAAAGGTTAGTTGGGGCCAGCATTTGGAAGCCTTGAATGCTGTGTTTAGGAATTTGGGCAACAGGAAAGCAGACAAGAGCTTGAACAGGTGAAGGACAGGATCTCTCACAACTGATTTTCCAAGGATAACACTCTGGTGGCAGATGGAGGGAAGGCAGGAGAGGAGGGAGGAGACAAGATGCTGAACCAGGGACCGCCAAGGGTACAAAGCAGAACCAGACACAGCTCCTTCCTCAAGGAGCTCGGGGCTTACGGGGGAAATTAGACACACACAGGTCAACATCCTGAGAGGAGGGACACGAAAAAAGCGACATCTACCTTCGGGTGGATGCAGGGAAATAAGGTGTTTATTTCCTCATCTGCAAAATGGATTAACGGTAATATATTTACCTCTCCACATTGTATGAGGATTAAATCATGTGAGGAAAGTAGGGTTAGCACATGCCCAGAATACAGGCAAAGCTCCACTCAATCCTACTCAAGCACACATTCTGGCCCTGGTCAGCCTCCAGGTAGAAGAAGTTAACTGCGTGCTGTTTTATTGCACCCAGCAGAGGAATTAGCAGGAGGGGGAAGGATGGTCAGGGGTTAAGTGGGAGATGAGACTGGAAAGCAGATTGGGCGCACGGATCAGGAAGACTGAGCCAAAACCCAGGCCCCGGGCTTCTTTTATTTCAACTTAATTAGGAATGGATTCTTATCTCCCTCCCCCAGCCCCATCTCCACCGCACATCACCTTTTGTTCCTGCCATGGGACCTGTGGCTTTTTGACCCAGCTGCGTGAGTGTGGACACTTCATGCCCAGGCCATGGGCTATGTTAGAACAGTGGCTGGAGTTCTCGACAGGATCTGGAACCAATGCTGTTTACTAGCTGTGTGAGCGGGAACACGTGAGCTCAACTCTCCAGGCCTCAGTTTTCTTCCCATGTGATGAGGGTGTTAGGCCCATGATCTTGACCATCCACTGAGCCCCAGGCTGTCTCTGAATCTGAGGTGTTTGGGAATCCCAAAGATCATGGTTAGGTGCTAAGCCCTGTCTTGAGGGCCCTCATACAAGCAGCTGCATTGCATCTGATGAGGAGAGACACCCTGATTTGGTAACCCCCAGCCCTGGCCTGCGTGGAGGCAGCCATGGTGGGAAAACCTGCCGTTCTGGGGCACGACCTGCTTTTCTGATCCCGACTGAGGGCTTCTGAGAGGGGAGATGTCTGCCAAGGAGCAGCAACGGGAACGAGCGCGGAGTAACTGTCCTGTAGCCCCCGCTCCTCACAGGGGAGGTGGGCAGTGGGGCGGTTCTTTCCTCGACACAGGACTATGACCCTCCATTTATCGAGTGTCAGTGAGGCATTATGCACTCCCTCACATTCTCACGGTGATTCTGCAAGATTCATGCTATTATTTGTTTTAGAGAGGAGGAGGCTCAGAGAGGTTAAGTAAAAGCCCAAGGTCACACAGCTGTTAAATCACAGAACAAAGATTCAAATTCCAGCTGACTCACTCCAAGGCCATTCCTCATCTGCTGTGACAGAGTGTCCCAATCCCGCAGCTTCAGCAACGAAGTTCCTTTGCCTGAGATCGGTCGTCCATCTCTGCTTCACATCCCGTCTCCTGCAACTTCTCCCTTTCGACTGGCTTCTTCTCTCAGTTCACGCTCACGGGCATCTCTCCAGTTTTACAATGAACCAATACCCACAAACCTTTCCCTCGACCTTATGTGTTCCCTCCTTCCTTTCACACCCACACTCAATGCCTCTCTTTCCTCGTCTCCACAGACTCCCCCAAGTTATTGCACGTCATTAAAATCACTCTGGGTGAAATTCCCAGTGACCCTCTCATTGCCAGATTCAATCAGTAGATTTCAGTTTTTGCAGCAGGTGACACTAGACCACCTTCTTACTAAAACATCCTCCTCCCTCTGTTTCCATGGCACCCTTCTCTCCTGGTTACCTCCTAGGCAGCTCCTCATTCCCTGTCTCCACTTCCTCAGCCTGTTCCGTGAATGTTGAAAGGCTCTGCCTCCAGCCTCTTCTCACTGCCCAGCATCCCAGGCTAATCATCCTCTGCCATGGCTACAAGCCCTGCCTGCACATGGATGGCTCTGCAATCTCTATTTCCTGTCCTGACCTCAGATCTGAGCTTCAGTGTCACAGATATAACCTCTAGACCTGGCCCCGGGGTGCCCCAGGGGTCCCCAGAGTCAACACGTTCTCAGGGGGACTCATCATTTTCTACTTCCAAACTTGCTTCTACGTTCTCCATCTCAGTTAGTGACATTCAACCTTGGCACCCAGCTAATCCACGCAGTAACCCAAGTGGGAAGCCTAGACTCCTAGACTCCTTCCCTGGCTCCATGCCCTCAACACACCACACACGCCGCATGACACACCACGTCCACATCCGGTGTGTCACTAAGTCCTATCAATTCTGACCACCAAATACCTCTTGTATCAGGCCCTGTAACCGAATGCACAACAGCCAATAAATCGAGGGGCAAGCTTCGCAGAGAAGAAAGATGCTTTATTCAGAAAAGCTGGCAATCTGGGCAGAAAGTGGACTTGTATCCGGAGACCAGCTCCAAAGATTCTGTTCAGCCATGACAATTTTTAAAGGGGAAACAATCTCAGTTAATCATTAAGGCAGGAGGTCAGATTCTCCATCGTCTTTCCATTGCGTGCAGGCCTGCTGACTTCTCCCCATCTTCCTTGGGACTCTGTCTTGCTCACGTGATCCGTCTGCAATTGGATGTTCTCTTGCCCTCGTGGTCCACCTGCAAATTTACTAACGGGAAGCTGCGGGTAGAGAGTCAGTCATTCTTTAACTACTTAATTCTTCATTCTTATTCCTTCTAATCCAGGAAAGGAATCAACAGGTTAGGTAAGGCCTTGTGTATGTTTAGAAAAGCAGAAATCAGGAACTTAGTTAAATGTTGCCTAACGATCTCATCTTTATGATTAAGGTCTAAGGAAAATAGGGATGAACAAACAAAAAAGAGGCAAAGGAGCTGCTTACAGCCTCTCCTCTTTTTTCCCACCGCCATTGTCTGAGCTCAGGCCCTTCAGGGACAGGTGCCTTAGCCTCCAAAAGCACTGTGTTCACCTCCAGTCTCGCATCTGCCCCCCGAGCCTTCAGTCCACTGCAGCTAGAATGATCTTGCTCACTGGAAAGCTGGTCTTGTCTCCTCCAGCTTATGACCCTTTGGGGATTCTCCATTGTCTAAGGATCTCACCCCACCCACCTCTCCAGCCTCATCTTCCATCCCTGCCTGCAAACCCTGCACTCTACTTAGGGCAAAACACCTGCCTACAGTTCTCAGGTCCCCTCTTCGCTTTACATGTTGCTCCACCTGCCCAAAGTGCTGTTGCTTTTGTTCTTCCCCCGGTGAAGTCCTACTCCTTCTCCAAGACCCTGTTTCCTCCTCAGGAGCCATCCCCGACCTCCCCAGGTGAAGCTGAGCCTGTCCTGCTCTCTGCCTCCCACGTGCCTGCTCATGACACTTGTTACAGCCTCTACTGCACCTCAGTTATGTTTGTGTACAGGTGTTGCTTCTCCCCGGAGAGGGTGGAAGCTGTATCATCCGCGTTGCCATTCTCAGCACTGTGTACAGGGGCTGGCATTCTATGCTGTCAGAGTAGATGCTGTTGAAATAATAATAGGTAAGTGTATGACTTTGGGGAGAGGTGCCCAGTTTGAACCTCAGCTGATATTCATGGAATCACAAAACTTGGCAGTCAGAGATAAAGCCCAGCCTTGGAGATAAAATTCAACCACTCCTTTATCTATTCAGCCTTTGGGTATTGAGCACCTTCTTGGGGGCGGGCCCCACTGTACTGGGCACTGAGATTCCAAGATGAAAGAAATGCCATCCTGGGCCCCCAAGGAACTCAGAGGTCAGAGATTAGAAAACCAAAGTAAGAGCATCCTTGGCACCTTATGAACAGTGATGTGGCCCCAGGATGGATACGTGGTGGGCTTTTATTTTTTATTGGGGGATGTGGTGCCTGGGGGCTCTGTCCCACCCCTAGATGAGGATGTTGTGGTTGGAGATTAAAGTTATTAAGGATGAGGATCAGGAGAACTTTATCAAACCTGCATTTAAGGATGAGGCAGCAACATCACCAGATGGCAGGTGAGGCCAAGTATCGTGACTGCTCGCTTTGACTGACAGCGACCAGGGCAAAAACAATGGTTTTTAAACCTGTGCCATAGATTCCCGTGTAATACCTACCAGCTGGCATTCATGTTTGCATTCAGTATCTACATGTGTATCTGTATCTGTATGATGTGATGTGCTGTTCTGGGTGGTCTGAGGAAGTAGGTGAATAAGAGAGACCCCACATTAAGAAGTTGAAAGCATCTGTCAATGTCATAAAAGACAGAGACTGAGGAACTGTCATCAACTGTAGAAGAAAGTGGACAGGAAAACTAGATGCACTGTGGGATCCTGGATGACTTCCTGGGCCAGAAAAAGGACATGAGAAAAAAAAGGTTACAAAATTTGATTGAGGTCTTAAATTAGTAAATAGTATAGAATTGATGTTAATTTTTTGAATTTTGGTCATCGTGTCATGTTTTCTTCAGATGCTAACCTTAAAGGAAGCCATGTAAAGGGTATACAGGAACTCTCGTAGTCTTCTTGCAATTCTCTGTAAATCTAAAATTATTTCAAAATAATATGTTAATAAATATAATTGTCTAAAGCAAAAAAAAAGTTGAAAGTCTCCTAGGGGAGCTAATGCATGCATACATATAAACAAAATGTAATAAATCTCAGAAGGATTATGGACTAGCATCTACAAAGTGCTTTGAGTTTTGACTATAAACTCAGGTGTTCTGGGCCGGTGAACTAGCTAGTGGGAGTGCTATGTTAAAGGGGGTCCAGGGCACAGGCCAGGTACCTGGGGCAGTTCTGCTCACTGACCACAGGTGATCTCAAAGCCTGGCCAGCCTCATTCCTGAAAGCTCCATCTGCATCAGGTGGGAGGATGATGGGGTGCTGCTGGCTACGGGGGAGGGTCCAGCGCATCTCTGATTCTGCTAAGTCTTCAGCTACAAAGAGCTGCCCCTTTCCTATGCTTGGATGTCCGCTCTCATTTGAATTTTGCACAATCTGGTAATGGGACCAACCCCAAATCATGTGAATTTGAAGTATACGCTCTCCCTTTGCAAAGTTAACATGATCATTTCTAGATTTTTGGAGCAGTCGATTGAGTGCAACACACTTTAAATCAGAGAGCACACAATACAAAAAATTTTAAATCCCAATTTTTTAAGCGTATTGCTTGGTTTCAGAAAGAGAAACAAGCCCTCTTGTTGGCACGGATATTTAGAACAGTACCAAAAAACATCAAAGATAGTCACACACACACACACACACACGTCCCACAGTATTTATAGGGAACACACTGCCTTTCCCATATGCGGCACGGAAAACGGGGCCAGGATGATCCTGCAGAAACTTCCTGATGAAAACAGGCAAGTCAGCCATTCCCAAGCCTGAGCCTGCTGCCGCGGAACCCCAGCCAGGGCACCGGCGCTTCCTTCGCTGCTCCAAAGATGCTGTGCCTTTCCGGCAGCGCCAGCGTGTAGCCCACTTAAGGGGCTCAAGGAGTCCACGGTCTCTGACACGGGGCTGGGTCCTGGGGACGCCCCTTCTTTCCCCCCACCCCCCCGACCCATCTGGCAGAAAGACTCCAAATTATCAACGCAGGCGTCACGTGAGCCAAATCCTGGCGCCCTCCCCCGCAAGAGTTAATCACCCGTCCTCGCTCTGGGTCTGCTTCCCTTTCCCCGGCGCCACCCGTGCGCCTCCTCCGCAGGAGGTTCAAGGCTCTGCATCCTTCCAGCAGCTTTTAAAAAACAAAACAAAACAAAACGAAAAACCGAGGGGTACTTCTTTGTTCTTTCACCGGGTTTCTTCGGTTTACGGAATTCAATTCCCAGCCCCATCTCAGGTCGGCAAATTTCTCCTTCCGGTAGTGGGAGCGCGGGCCGCTTCATTCCCGGACACTTTCTATGTTCCTGGTCCTGTGCTAAGCGCTCGTCCTGCATTTTATCTTATTTAAGTGTCATAGCAACCCTTTGAGGTAGGTGTTGTTATCCCTATTTTACAGACGGAAAGAGCTGAGGTACGTGGAGTCACTTGCCCAGGGTTTTACAACTAATAGATGAGCACAGCTAGGTTTTGAGCTCAAGTCGGTTTTGATCCCGAAGCCCTAAATCTTTATTGCTGTTCTTGATAGAGCGAGAGTCAGAACAACAGCTAATACTGAGCAATTACTACACGCCAGGCACTGCGCCAAGTATGTCTCCAAATTATTGATACTTTCAGAAGCAGGCCTTACAGTTACCAGTTATGTGATCTCGAGCAAGTTTCTTAAACCTCTTTTTCAGTCAGTTCCCTGCCTGCAAAATGAAGCCGAAAACATGGCTGTTGCGGAGAGTAAATTAATTAATATATGCAAAGCACTTAGAACCCAAAGTGGCACATATTAATCCCTCAAAAATTTGTCTTTTTTTAAACCACCACCTCCATTCACAGGTGAGGTCGGTTCAGAGAGGTTAAGCCACTAATTAGTCCAGATTGCCGGGTGCAGACCCTACGGCGCAGACCTGCTCAGAAGGCCCGCCCGCAGGTGAGTTGCACCTGGCAAGTGGCAGAAGTGCTTCTCAGGCTTTGCAGCAAAACGCTCTGCAGCCGGGAGGCCTGGAGTGCTCCTTAGCGAACACACAGCCCTGGGGGCCTCCTAGCTCCGGATCTGGGCGAAGAGGATCCCGGCAGTGAGGGGGGTCCCGCCAGACCCCCTCAGAATCACCGCGGACGACACCTGCGCTCTCGGGCGGGCGGCCCCGCGGGCAGGGGGCAGTCCGGCGCCGGGAGCCCCCCGGCTACCCCTCCTCCCGGCGCTGACGCTCACACCCCAGCCCGCGCGGGGGCCGCCCGCCGCGCTCCCCCGCCCGCCGCGCGCCAGGGCGGAGTTTCCTCCTCTGCTCATTGTTCTCCGCCCTGCACCGCCCCGCCCGGCCCCGCCGCCCCGCCCGCGCGGTCCTGGGGGAGGGGAGGGGGCGGGGGCCGGCGCGGACGGGACCGAAGTCGCAGCAGCCGCCGGCAGGGCCGCAGCCGCGCAGACACCGCCCGCGACGCAGCCACCCGCCGCTCCTCTGCCGCCTGGCTCCGCGCCTCGGCCCGGCTCTGCCGCAGCGGCCGCGAGGAGGGGCCTGCGGAGCGCGACTCGGGAGTCTCGGGTCTGCGCCCGGCCGTCCGAGCCACCGCCAGGCCTCCCCGAGAGGCGCCCACGCTCCTGCCGCCCGGCCGCCCGGACCCTCCGCCAAGCCCGCAGCCACCTGCTCCGGGTCTGAGGCCAGGACACGATGCGCTTCGCGCTGGTGCTCTCGGCGTTTCTGCTGCTGCTGCCGCTGTCGCTCTCCCAGGATGGTGAGTGGTGGCTCGGGCTCCGCCGGGACCCGCGCCGTGCCCATGCGCCCCCGGCCGGGCCCGCCGCTGGGAAACCCGCCGCTCCTCGTGGCGGGACCGGGAGCAGCCCCTACGCGCACCACTAGCTGGGGCCACACGCGGAGCCCTGACCTTGCACCATCCAAGCCCCTTCCCACCCCGAGAACGCCGCAGGTGACGGGCTCCGAGCGTGGGTCGTCCGGGGCTCCACTGGGGTGGAGTGGCCGTGGATTGTGTTGGGCCAGACAGGGGCGCGCGGGCGCTGATTGGGTTTGCGGCCCTAGAGCGGGGACTTAGGGCACCGCGAGGCTGGCTCCACGCTTCCTCTGGACCCCCAGGGTCTGATCGCTCTTTTTCTCCGTGTTTGTCCCCGAAGCAGGTGACAAGCCTCCAGTAACAGCCCTCGTGGCCATGTGTTTCGCGTTCGCAGAGAGGATTTTCCAAGCATTGTGAGCCGGCTTAGCTCACCCGAGCCTGTGCTGGAGCAGGTGGAGAGGGGGAGGGAGTAGGTCAGCCACAATCCCAGACTCACCTGAGTGGGGTCCCTGCCTCCATGTTACCAAAGGAACAGCTCCCTTCTCAGTGCCTGGCCAGGAAGGTGAGATTCCTTTCCAGCCCCTTTGTAGAAGCAAGAACTTCTTTCATGAAACAGGCTTGGGCTGTGCCTTAGAAACATCTCCCATATTTCTTACAAAGGTGAAAATCTGAGGGGACAGGTAGCGTCCCAAAGCGCCTAGGAACAGCTGGAGTCTCAGCCCCAGGAGAGAGATGCATTTCTTTCTTGCCCACCTGAGCAGGTGTCTGCAGGGAGAAAGTGATGTTTCCACTCTAGGGTCAGGAGGACTGTGGTGACAGCCCAGACAGGGAAGGGACCCTGCTGCTGGTAGGTGCTGCTGTTTGGGACTAAAGTCTTAGGGGAAGGATGGGGTGGGATGGCAGTACAGTCTCTTCTCTGCATCACAGGGCACTTTGCTGATGGAAAGGGGCTGGCGCTCAGAGAGTAAGTTTGGGCATCCTCCGGTGGACGGCCCTGTTACTTCACAGCCTGGTCTGAAAGGGATGGGCACGGCCAGTGGGTGAAGGGTGTGCACCCCTGGAGGAGGGGTCGCAGTGTGAGGAACGGTCGGGACAGCCCTGAGGACGGCAGCCACCGCGGATTTGCACAACCTGCAGGGCTGAGAAGATGCTGCATTGTGGCCTCTCTCCTCAGCCCTGCTCCCAGGAGGGCAGACTTCAGTTTGGGCTCTGAGCACCATCCAGAAGGGAGATGGGCTGTGTCAGGAGGGATGTGCTATAGTTCCCAGTGCTTCTGAGCTTCAAGAGGCTGAGCTTGGAGGAGAGGGTGGAGGTGGTGGGGCAGGAGTCCTGCTGTTCTGTCCTAAGAGGAGAGACTCCGGAGCCACCCACGGGAAAAGCTCCAAGCCCATCTAGCTGCTGGCTTCAAGGCTGGGACTGTCTTCCCTGGCATCTGCGTACTGCCCCCAAACCCCATCTCTTCCAAAATCCCTCCTCAAGACTAGCATGGGGCATGGCGCATGGTAGGAGCTTGGTATGTGGTAAACAAATACAGTAAAGAAGAAAGGAACCATAACCCTGCTTCTGCCCCCACCAGCAAGTCACCTGAGCCCAGGTGCCCAGTTTCTAAAATGCTATTAACAATATGCAGTGATAAAGGGAAGTGCTTTGAAGAGCACTTCAAACCGGCAAGGGAGTATTACTGTTATTATTATTTGCATATATTGCGGCCAGAAAAGGCTGAAGGGCGCAGGCTCGGTGTTTAGTGGCTATGGTGGATTTCACAGTCTCCTATAGGGACTCACTCAGTAAGGACTGCTCCATCTCTGCCCTTCTGTAGGTTGCAGTCATCTGGGATGACGAGCCCCCAAACTGCTGGACTCCTGTGATTTAGTTCTAAGCAAGGTTTATAGTGGAGCGAAGGAATTATCCCCGACGGGGCCCATATAGGTGTATCACACAGCCTACAGCATCAGCAGCGTTCAGACCAGGGCCAACAGCTCATTAGACCCCTTTTCAGTGCTTTTTTTGGTTTGTTTTACATTTGGTCAAACCATATGGCAAGTCGCTCCTCTGAACCTGTTTCCTTATCTGTAAGACAGAGCAGAGGGACCTCTAGTTTCATGTTATAACATTGCTGGGCTTTTGCTCTGAAGGACAGGCTGACTGAGTACTCTGTCTTCTATGGGTCTGATCGAGTCATTGGATGGATGAATCCTAGGCAAGGCAAAGGCAGCTTGAGGTGGTGGAAAACACTCAAACTTTGGATCAGACAGACCTGCATGACTGTAGACCAGATAGTGAACCTTTCTGAGTGTGTAAAAAAATGACAACAAATCTCCACCTTGCAGGTTGCTCTGAAAATGAGAGATAACATATTAATGAGTTTGCTGTTGTGCATATGCACAGCTCATAGAGCTCAGGAAATCCTAGCTATTATGATTAGTAAGCCGTATGTGTTGAGCACTTGATCGGTTTAAGGTGCCCCCGGCTTCAGGGTTCTGCTAATGTTTGTGGGTGTCAATTAATTGTTAGGTAGTAATAAAAACTGGAGCTTAAGTGCCACACAGTGGGGGAAAGGGAGGCATGTGTGTGAGAAAGCGGTTAAGAGTTGGGAAGGGGTGATCTGGGCGAGGTGAGGTGGGGTTGTACAGGGATTTTAAAATAAAAGGGTCAGTGTGGAGTAGGAGACCCTTCCTAGGGTGGCCGAGGCAGAATGAATTCCAGGGTGTAGCGAAGACACAGATCATAAGCTGGGGGCGTGATGGGGGTTCTTCAGATGGGGTCAGTGAGCTGCAGGGGGGCTTTGGGGAGGAGGTGAACTTTCAGAGCCCGGAAAGAACATTCCATGGGATGGGGTTAGCGGACGGTGGGTGTTCCTAGTGTGGTGCTGCTTGGGCATGGCTTTGAGGCAGGAGTGAGCAAGACATGGTGTGGGGCGGTACCAGGAGGAGACAGGTTTAAGCAGGCTGAGAAGAGGAGAGGACGGGCTGGGAAGGATAAGCGAAGACTCCAGAGAGACCCCAGGTGGCAGCTTGGCCCAGAGCTGCAGGGTGTGGCCACCCAGGGAGGGGCAGAGGAGCGGAGCTTGGCGAGCCCAGGAGGGTCCTCTGGGTCCCCTGGACCTAGAGAAGGCAGGGCGCAGAGGTAGGGGGAGAGGCAGCCCCCGCATCTGCTTTCCCCTCAGGAATCTAGGTTTAAAGGGAGAGGAGGGGCCCCTGCTGAGTGCGGCTTGGCTATCTCTTGCCCTTTGGAAGCTGAGAGAGGAAGGGGACTCCACCTGGTTTGAATTCCCCTGGGCCGGCGGGGGTGGGGAGCTGGAGAGTTAACTCTGTCCATCCTCAGGTATCTTCTCTGCTGAGAAGCCTTCCCAGGTTTCCTAGATGGAACCCAGTTATGTTCCACAGTCTGTGTGGGTGTCTCCCCGACTGCTGAGTGGTAAGCCCCTCAGGGCAGGGCCAGCGCAGCACTGGGCACTGAGCAGTTGCTCAGGAGATGTTGTCTGGACCGCGGCTCCCTGGGGGAACTGGCCCTAGCCCCTGGCTTCAGGCTCTCCGGAAGTGGGGCACGAGGCCAGCTCACACCCTGGCAGTGATGCTGGCCACTGGGCTCTTTCTGCAGCAGCCGAGAGGCGGTAGGAGCACTGCAGAGGGTCGGGGCTTCTGGGCTTGGGAATCTGGACCAGACTGGCGGCTGCTGTGAGGACAGCTCAGCCCGTCGCCCTTTGCTCCTAAGGGAAGTGGGAGGAGCCCTCCGGACAGCTCTCTGCACTTGTTGGGAGGAGCGTGGGTATTTAGATGACCCCTACCCCGGGAAGGGCCGGCTTCTTCACACCCGGGGGCCCGTGCAGGTCTGCTGAGTGCTGAGCTCAAGCCGCAACGGACATCCTCCCACATCACTGGAGAATGGGAGTGACCGCCCTCTGCCCGCCCCCTGCCCAGCAGCCCGAGCCTGCCTGGAGGCTTCATCAGACCGAGAGGCCGGGAGCTCCGTCCTCAGCTCTGGGCTCACTTCCTCTTTGTGCCCGTGGGGTACGATGCAGGGCAGGGAGCTCAGCTGGGTGTGTGTGTGTCCTGTTTTGTCCCATTCCCAGGAACAGCGGTGCAGTTGTGTGGGTCTCTCCTTGTCTTGTGTCCTGTCCACTTGGTGGGACTGTTAGAAGATCAGATCTGGTGGCAGATCTGGGACTGTGACTCTTTGGGCCGTGCTGGCCTCATGACTGTAGGTATTCTCTTTAAGGCAAGCCTTCGAGAAAATCTACACAAAAGATCCACTACAAGGAGCCTCTTTATATCTGCAACGGCGTTGACCATAAGATTCCTTTGAGTAGGCAGCCCGCTTGCTGTTCAAAATAGAGTTCAGTTGACAAAGAGTAGTTTCCACACCACTTCTAAATAACCCGGAAAATCAGAGAACACAGAATTTTAGAGCTGGGAGTGTTCTGGAAATCATCTAATACACCCCTCCCCCCCGTGTTTCAGATGAGGGGATGCAGACCGGGGGTTCACTTGCTCAGGTTCTCGGGGACTCCCGTTGGCGGCTTCCCGGGGATGTGTGCGCACGTGTCCGCAGCCGTAGTACTAGTAACTGGACTCGGCCTCAAGGCTCATTCTTCCCTGGGCATCGAAGAAACTCACTCCAACCCTGTTAAGAAAGGGTTGCATGGTGGTGACAACTCTGTAGTGTGCCCAGATTCTCTCCCCACCCCTCCACCGTAGGGTAAACTGAGGCTTGAAGCCACTTTGTTACTCAAGAGTTAGGCTCCCCGAGTACCATGTCACAGCGCTGGCCCCGTGCGTCGTGACTGTGTGTCTTGTCTGCCATCGCCTGTGAGCCTCTGGTGTCCACAGCATGCAGTCAGAACAGAATCTGGACAAAGGGCTGGTGCAAACCGCTTGTTGGAGGACCAGTGCACAAAGGCAGCGTCATTTGCAGGTTCAGGAGCGGCCCCTCCCCACGTGTCGCCACCGCATGCCCTCATATGGTGCTGAGCCCCGCCCTGGACCACTCCAGCAGCGGCCAGCACAGGTCCCCAGCTTAGCTCGGCTTCCCAGCCACCCATCCTCCCGCCGGCCCCGCCCCTCTCCCTGAGCACACCACCACCACCCTCTCTTCCTTTGTAGCCTTATCCCCCTCGGGTCAGCCACCTCCAACTTCCCTAGGGCCAGGGCGCAGGGTGGCACCCCGTCCGCCAATTGTCACGGCCGGAAGGCTGTGGGCCTCAGCCCAGGGGGAAGAGAGTGCAGAGGAACGGCTGCGCGGGGCTTGCCATGCAGTTCTGGGTTGGGGTGCAGGGAGCCCTCCCAGAGCCAGGCCCCTGGAGGTGCGTGGGCTGACCCAGGAGCCATCAGTTGTCTGACCTCTAACCTTCCAGCTCCCTGACACAGGTCAGCGTGGAAGGGACAGTGGGAAGGTAAGGAAATAGGGACACTTTTTAATTCTTCAACTAAGGGTAAGCTAGGTGTGAGCCGAAGCCACGCCCCTTCGTAGCAGAAATTCGCGAGCTCTGTCCGAGGGGTCCCTCGGCCCCCATCCGGTCAGACTCCTGTGCTGACCTGCTCTGAACGTGCTGATTGGGGCCGGTGTCTCCAGCCAGGGTAGCACGGGCTTACCTCTGAACAGCCTTTATCTCACAGACCATTCCAGAGAGGGGGAAACGGAGGCCTGGGCGCCAAGGGCCACGGTAGAGAGCACCTCTTCTCCCAGATGTCCACATGCCTCAGCCCTCATTTCCTGCGGCTCTCTGCTGGAATGCCACCTTCTCAGAGAGGCTTTCTGGGCCTCCACACCCTGGACCCATCTCCCCCGATCATTTTCTCCATAGCATGTATCCCCGATAGGCACTCATTTCTCTGTCTCCCTCCCGAGTGGACTGTAAGCTCCACGAGGGCAGGGACTTCTGTTGGTCAACGCTGTAGCCGCAGCACCTAGAACAGTACCTGGCACACAGTAGATGGTCCATAAATATTTGCTGAATGAGTGAATGAGCGAGTAGGTGGCAGAGCAAGCTGGTTTAGAATCCGAAGTCTTGTCTGCCAGTTAGTTCTGGGCTCTCCAACTGCAAGGCTCCAAATCTGATTCCGGAAGAGAGGCAAGTGGCAAGGGGGCTGGCCCCGTGCGTGGAGGAGTGGACACAGAGGCATGAGGGGAGCTGCCTTGTGGTCCAAGGTGGCTACTCAGGCTCCAGCTGTCAGGAAAAAAAGAACAAGAAGGCTGCAGCTCCTCTTCTGAGGTTACCTGCCAGAAACCACACACACCCTGTCCAGTTACGTTTTGTTGAATGGAACTTAGTCCCGTGGCCACACATAGCTGCAAGAGAAGCAGGGAAGAGTACTTCCTTAGGGAAGAGTGATCTTTATTTCAGGCACTCATATGCCTAACCAAAAAAGAGTGGTTTGGTTGTGAAGAAGTGAAGGATGGATATTGGAATAGGTCCCTGGCACATGCTACCGTAGTCCCGGTCCCTGGTTTTCTCTGTCCTCAGTTCTCACCTTGCCAGTAAATCGACTTTGCATCTGCATGAGTGAAACAAGGAGTTGTCTGTCCCCCGTGGCCTGAGGCTCTGCCACCTCCTGGCCAGGTCCAGCTTGGCCCTTGTTTTTTGTGGCTCCAGCCTTTTGGCGCTGATGGAGCAGCTCCTTGTGATGCTCAGGGAAACTGGGGTCCCTCCCTTTCGGGTTCCTCAGCCGTGAGCTGCACCAGTGAGCCAGGTGCCCAGGAGACCTCCCATGAGCAGGGCCTCAGCCAGGGCAGGCATAGGGCAACCTGCTGTCCCCCACTTGTTTCTGGATGGGAAGGAAGAATTTCTGCGCCCCATCCTCCTCTTCGCACCTCAGTAGGGCAAGTACAGGGCAGAGGAAGATACTGTTCTTAGGAGTTTGGTCCATGGACACTTGTGAGAGCAGCAGCTAGAGGCCAGTGGCTTTTAAACCCAGTGGAGATGTTCTGTGATGGAGGGGAAAACTAAGAGTAGGCCAGTTTGGGGTGGGGGCAATTCACATCCCCTAAGCTTTGTGCCATTCTGCTTTTACCTGTTCTGTATGGCAGGTAGGTCTCCACAAAAGAATTCCTTTGAGAGAAAAGTTCTGTCAAAGAGGAGAAGAAAAATTGAAATCTCTTGGCACGATGCCCCAGGCTTTAAAGTTATTTGGTCCAAGCTTTGTCACTTACTACCCTTGTGATTTCAGACTTGTTCCCTGGCCACCGTTTCCCCAGCTATAAAATGGGCATCGTGCCTTCCTCAACAGTGGGGGTTAAATATGAGCATGTAGGTGGTGTGCCTGACACATTTTAGTTTTATTTCTTTGAGTGGCTTCAGTTCTAGCCCAGCATGAGGTGTGATGAAACAGACCCTGCTACTACCCTCTCCCAAGCTGCTGCTCCTTGCTGGCCTGAGCTTTCTCCTCTATGGCCCTTTCCCATTTAGTCACTGCCCCACAGCCAGGCCACTCGGGATGAGGGCCCTAGTTCTGGGAGGTTAGTTCTACACCATAGTCCTGGATGAGGGTGGTTAGGGTGGGCTCAGCTAAGAAGGGGCTCCGATGGCCAGGCCCACACCTTCCTGGTTCCCATCCAGGTGCTTCTCACCCTACCCCCTAGGGGCACTGCCCTTCGCTTTGGGGCTTCAAGTCAAAACAGGCTTTCCTGAAGCCACCTCCAGACCCTGATCCTGGCAGCCCGAGGTCCTGCCCATCACACTGGGAAATGGAGTTTCCCATCCCACAGCTCTTTCTCTTTTTTTTCTTTTTTTTTTTTTTTTTGCGGTACGCGGGCCTCTCACTGCTGTGGCCTCTCCCGTTGCGGAGCACAGGCTCCGGACGCGCAGGCCCAGCGGCCATGGCTCACGGGCCCAGCCGCCCCGCGGCATGTGGGATCTTCCCGGACCGGGGCACGAACCCGCGTCCCCTGCATCGGCAGGCGGACTCTCAACCACTGTGCCACCAGGGAAGCCCTTTTCTTCTTTTTTAAAAAAAATTATTTAACTGTAGTTGATTTACAATATTGTGTTAGTTTCAGGTGTACAGCTTCAGAATCTTTTCCATTATAGGTTATTATAGAATACTGAATATAGTTCCCTGTGCTATATATAGTAAATCCTTGTTGTTTATCTATTTTATATATAGTAGTGTGTACCTGTTAATCCCAAACTCCTAATTTATCCTTTCCTCCCCACCCCCTTCCCCTTTGGTAACCATGTTTGTTTTCTATGTCTTTGAGGCTGTTTTGTAAATAAGTTGATTTGTATTATTTTTTTAGATTCCACATATAAGTGGTGTCATATAAGTATTTGTCTTTCTCTTTCTGACTTACTTCACTTAGTATGATAATCTCTAGGTCCATCCATGTTGCTGCAAATGGCATTATTTCATTCTTTTTTGTGGCTGAGTGGTATTCCATTGTGTGTGTATGTGTGTGTGTGTGTGTGTGTATACACACACACACACACATACACCCACACCCACATACACACACATACCACATTTCCTTTATCCGTTCGTCTGCTGATGGAAATTTAGGTTGCTTCCATGTCTTGGTTTTTGTGAATAGTCCACAGCTCTTTTCTACCTGGATAAGTGCTCCTCTGGCCACCGCTGCTACACTGGCCACCCCTGCTGCTCTACCCATGTCCAGCATGTGGGTCTGAGTCTCCCCCTCTAAATAGCTTCCTTTCTTCTCATCCAAACTCACCCTGACTCTGCAGCAAATTCCCAGTGACACAGTCCAAGCCAGGCAATGAAGCATACTGCTGGTCTTTTCACAGCCACCTCTACATTTTCTTCCTCCGAGAAGGAAGGAGGGGAGAGGAGGCACATGAGGTTACAATCCAGCGTCTAACGTAAACCAGGGAACTGAATATTTCCTCACGGAGTGAGATGTAGGAGGAAGATAGGAACTCCTCACAGAGCTGCCTTTGGTTTTCTGCACAATAAACGCCAGTGGGGCATTGCCCCGTGCCTCAGTCTACCCAAATGGTAAATCTGGGCTAGCACCATATGGGTTTTTTTTCTTTTACAACTCGGTGAAATGAGCTGTATCCCAAACAGTCCAAAGAGAACACGAGTAGTCCTCAGGATATTAATAGCTTTGCTCTCAGTAAATGTATGATAAATGAATAAAAAATTGTTTTATGAATAAAAGAGAACCATGATCCAGAAAGTTTGGGAAATGCTACCTACCTCTTTCCTCTTCTTGGAAAGTCAACACATGTTAGGATTTTCAGTGGTCCGAGATGGCCCTCATTACCTTTGTCCACCCCCGCGTTCCCCAGATGTACTTTAACTGTGGAACTTTTTCCTTTTCTCTTTTTGATAGAACAATCTATTGGGGGAGCTGCTGATGTAAACATAATGACCAACTGTCCCAGTTTGCCCAGGACTGAGAAATATTCAGGGATGTGTGACTTTCAAAACAAAAACCCAGACAGTCCTATGGAAGGACCTGGACCAGGATGAAAAAACATCCAATGTAAAAAATACAACCGGATGCATCTGCAGTGTTGCTAAGCGAGATCTTCTTGACGTGGTGATGTAGCCGTAGCAGGCCCTCCTTCCTTAGGGGCTTTATAGGAAACTGCCTGGAAGGTTGTGGCCACTAGGAAAGCGGCTTGTACCTGAGTGTGGGCAGGAATGAGTGACATTCAAGGCTAGTGGCCCCTCTTGGGTGCTTAACAATAAAAGTGCTTCTCCGACGGAAGCTGGAGCCATCATGAGGAGAACTGCAGCTGTGTGTGCGTTTCTGACGGTTGATCTTTCGGCTCCGATGGGAGCGAACATGGTTCGCCGGTTGCTTCTGGCTTCTTTCCTGTTGGGCCTTCACCCCTGCTGCTTTGAGCCCCTGATCCTGACGGCATTGCACGTCTGTTTTAAATTCAGTCTGAGTCTGTCATCCTGCCCCAGCCAGGCCTTAGAGAAGGGGATTCCAGAGCCAGCACCCCGCAATGGCTCACCAGACGCAGTGGTGTTTGGGGCTTTTCTCCTTAGCGCTAGACAAGCGGGGTGCGCTGAGATACATGGATCTCATCCACCCTCAGGCTGTCATTTATTTTCCTGGGATTCAGGGAGCCAAATGGCGAAAGGGGTGCATCTTGTTTGCTGAGTCACCAGCTTGCCTGTGCTTCCCAAGCTGCCACTGGTAGGTAAGGCACCTACCTTCTCCCAGGCAGGTCCATGAGCCGGGGTCCCCTTGCTTAGGCAGACATAGTCCTGCACCCCAGCTCTGGGGGACACTGCCTGCCAGCTGCCCTGTGCTGTCAGCCCACTCTCCAATACACCGCTTCACCAGAAGACCCCCAGAACACCACCCAAGATTGCTTCCCGCCCTCAGGTCATCCTGGTGTCAACTTCTCTGCGGCTACAGTGGGCCAGGGCACTAGAGAGCTTGTGCCATGGACAGCTGGCTCTGGGCAGAGGCAGGTGGGAGCTGGTCCGCAGGCTCTTGTTCCCCCCTTGGCATCCTGGGAGGTTGCAAGTAGGTGGAGAAACACTTTGGCTTTGCTCCCGAGCCTGGGGGCGGATCTGGAAGTCCGATCCTGACCACACAGATTCGCATCTCTGAATTCCCTGGGCACTTCTGGGCAATTGTTTCTACACACCAGCTATAACTGGCCCTGGGGTCTCCTGATAATTAAGCTTTGGGTCTGTGCGTGTGTGTGTGTGTGTATGTGTATGGGGTGGGGGGCGGCAGGCGTGGAGCACATGCCCAGGAGGCTCTGTCTGAGTCCGGTGTTGAATAAAGAGCAGGGAGGAAAAGAAAACAGGTTTGCAAGGGCAAGATGCTGCATCCACTCGGGGCCAGCCATCCTCCCCGTGGGCCTCAGTTTTCTCATCTGTGAGTGAGGGGCTGCTACTTTGTATTTCTCAGTGGTCTGAAAGGCCTGACTTGCCTGATGATCTCGGCCCCAGAACTGCCGGCCTAATGGGAATGGATTCAAGTTTGTGGATCCATCCAGGAGGGCCTAGGGGAGTGGGGAGGCTGGGGGGAGCCTAGATTTGACAGCGTGATGCTTTGAGCCAGCAGGGATGGCTGGGGGGCGGGGGAAGCTGTTCTCATCCCAGCTGGCTGCTGTGGCCAGCCAGCGACACCTTGAATTCCTGGAAAATGTGAGCCCCTCTCTGCTCTGCATCTCACCGCAGGTCAGATGCCTCCCCCTCCCTATCTAAAGGCAAGGAGGGGAGCAGGAGCTGGAGCCAGGAGCATATGGGCACATACCCCCCAGGATAGAGAGCCACACTGGGAGTTGGACCACAGAGTCCTAGATACCAATGGAGGTGTGACCTGGTGCCCGGGGCTCTGACCATCTGCTTGCCCATCTCTCCCTTGTGGGAGGGGGATCCGCGATGTCTGGGGTCCTTCTGGTTCTGACATTATGACCCAGGGATGCAGAGGAAAGTGATGTCTGCGTGGCTTCTAGAACAGGGCACATACCCAGACTAGTCATGGAGGGCTGTGTACTGAGCCACATCCGGTTCTGGCTGCTCAGTAGGTCTCTGCCTCTCTCTGACTCCTGCTTCCCCAGCCTAAGGGGTGGGCATCAGCTGCTCTTCTGGCTGCATCTTTAGGCATGATGCCACCACTATAAAAGCAAAGACCAGTCTGTAAGGGACCAGCATCTTTGAAATCCTGTGGCCCTGGGTGTGCCACGTCCAGAGCTCTGCACCCACTTTGCAGATGGGAAATCCAAGGCAGGAGGATCGTGGTGGTTTACGCAGAGTCTAGTCTTCCACTCGAGCACTTCCGCCGTAGTGCTCGGAGCATGGGGGTGGCCAGATACACTTGGCCCAGATATCTGGGCTTCTGCACCCACTCAGAGGGTAGTGAGATGCAGTGAAGAGAGTGGGGAAAGGTAGGGACAGGAGCATGTGAGGCCGAGGACAAGAGGTGGTGCCTCCCCTTCTCCAGCCAGGAGCAGGAGCCCTGGGTCTGACTTCAGAATCAATCTTGTGTGATCCAGGCAACACTGACAACCTGTCCTGACCTGCAGAACCTCAGAGGAAAACATTTCATTTTGCTTCTAGTTTCTTCTGAAGAGTTGTGAAATCACTGTGTGTGTGCGTGTGTGTGTTTTCACACCTTCTCTTGCCCACTTCAGGTGACATGGAGCCTCCTCGACTACTTTTAGGGGGTGACTTTTCAGCCATTTGGACACCTGGCTCTGGCCGGGCCTGGCCCTGGGATTCCTGATTCACTTCCCTAGGCGGAGCCCGTAGGAAACTGAGCTTCCTCCACTGGCTCTGAGGTACCAAACATGAGGACCACTTAGCTTTGTTTAAAAGGAACATGCCTTTTAACTTTCCTTGCAGGCCTTGTGGCGGGGACAAGGGAGCCAGCCCTCAATTGGTTGGCTATATTCATTTAGGAGGTTTGTTTGTTCTTTTTAAGCAACACCCTGACGAGAACCCCAGTCCCCATCAGCAAGCAGAGCTCCCCTGTCCTCAAACACCAGGGAAATCCAGATTCCCTGCTCTGCAGGGAGCAGGCTGACAGCCTCAGTTCCCACCCGTCCCCCTCCCCGAGCGCACACGCATTTAGTCTCCTAAGGTGGATTATTCTGCAGCAAGTAGGATGCAGGTGTTATTCCTGGAAGGGGAGACTTCTCTCCAGGACAGAAAAAAAAAATGTTTGGAAATTTGGAAAGCTGAGCTTGGGGCCTTAACCTTCAGCTTCCAGCAGGCGGAAACCGGTCATTGCCTGGGAAAATCGCAGGCCGCGTTTCACAGAGCTTTCTCCGGCGGCCACCATCCCGTCTGTGCGGGACTTCCCTCTGGCTCCTGGCCCTTGTTTGTTTTCAGCCGGGAGTGGCGACTGGTCCCTGGCGGAGGTTTCTAGGGGCAGCCGAGAAACCCGTACACATCTGGCGATTTTCACGGTTTCGGGAGGGGGAGGGTGGTGTGGGAGTGACAACGTGCTCCTGCGGAAAAATATTTACCAAGGCTGTTTTTGAACTGGCTGCTAAGGGAAGAGCGGGAGGCCAGACGTGCTCCCGCGTTGGCTGCAGCTGTGCGTGCTTCCCGGCACTTCCCAGAAGCAGGTGCGCCTGGGGGAGGGATGCCGCTGCCAGGAGTTGTGCCAGCAGGTGGTTGGTTGGTGCTGGGAGTGGGGCAGCCACCTCCACCGACAGCCTCCCCCAACTAAAGTCCTGCCCCCCAGTCTGTGCCTGTGTCTCCCCAGCCCAGCATCATGAGGGCACCTCCCCCCAGAGGGTGTGGGAGACCCAAATGCCATCCTGGGTAAAGCTGGCAGCTCAGTTCTGGCCGACAGGACAGGCCTCAGTAGTGCTACTTATAAGCTTAACAGTAATGAGGATAAACTGTTTCTGATCGGTGGTTGGTAGAAAACTGCACCGTGAGAAGAGAGAGGAAATACCCACCTGTGCCCTTGGCCTCAGACCTGACACTGGCGCGGTGGGACACGCGGTGCCTGCCCTCCTTTCCGGAGCCCTTGGCCCAGACATTGGCGTCTCCAGCTCACAGCAGGGTGTTGGCAAGGTTGTCAGCCCGCCTTCCCATGGGCCAGACCTGCCCCTCTGAAGTTTTGGAGTATTTCGACATTTTCCCCCAACACTTACACATTTTAAAAAAATGTTCATTTTGTTCTAAGGTAGATATTTCTCTTTCCAGTGACTCACAGGGAGACCAAGGCCCCAGGAGGCCCCAGCCTCACGCAGGACCCAGGTCTCCCACCCCCAAAGCTCGTTCTTCCTGTGGAGGCTGCCTATACGTCACACAGGTGGTCCTTGAAACAGATCTTAACGATGAGCCGAAGGCTCTCTGCCTCCTTCCCAGGGTGCTGTCCTGTTGCCCTGACCTTTGTACGGGAGTCCTTCCTGGTAGGCGAGGTGAGCGGAGGAGTCAGCCGGGCATCACCCGTAAGCCAGGGGCTTGGCCGCTGCTGGGCTCACTGCCGGCTCGACAGATCCGGATTCACATGGGCGGCAGCAGGCGGAAGGATTAGGAGGCCCGGGGAGGGTGTTGTTTCAAGGGGGTTTAGTCCGTCTTTCCAGTACGGGGAGCGCGACACACCCGTCCCCAACCTCAGGTCAGCATGTGCACGCGCCTCTCAGCGCCTCTCATTAGGCACAGCGGCGACAGGTGGCTCAGAGTCAGGAGGCTGGTCCAGGACGGGCACGTCCTTGTGGGTGGGGGGACGAACCAGGGCAGGGGCCGCAGGGGGCTCGGGTGGAGGCAGGCCCGAGATCCTGGGTGGCTCAGTTGATGAATTCCAAGCTCTCCTCTTACCTCTCTGCCTTCAGCAACAGAATTATGATAATGAGTAATCCAAAGAATGTATTTAGAAGCTTCCTGTTTCAGGGTGGGGCGGGTTCTGCCCTCTGACCCCACCTGGAGAGCTGGTGGGGGGCAGTGTGCAGCCCACTGTGGCCCTCGACTGTCACTAGGAGGGATTGCAGAGCTCCTTGGAGCCCCCTGTGAAGGCCCCCCCTCCCAGCCCCTGCCGGCCCCGGGGGAGAGGGTGGGGCAGGACTGGCGAGCACGGCCCCTCCTCGTCTTCCAAGTATGTCTTCTTTGGAGAAATGTCTATTTAGGTCTTCTGGTCAGTACTTTTGTTTTTTTTTTAATTTTGAATTTTTATTTATTTATTGTTTCTGGTTGTGTCGGGTCTTCGTTGCTGCACGCGGGCTTTCTCTAGTTGCGGCGAGCGGGGGCTACTCTTCGTTGCGGTGCGAGGGCTTCTCACTGTGGTGGCTTCTCTTGTGGAGCACGGGCTCTAGGCGCGGGCTTCAGTAGTTGTAGCACGTGGGCTCAGTAGTTGTGGCTCGCAGGCTCTAGAGCACAGGCTCGGTAGTTGTGGCGCAGGGGCTTAGTTACTCCGCGGCATGTGGGATCTTCCTGGACCAGGGCTTGAACCCGTGTCCCCTGCACGGCCGGGTGGATTCTTATCCACTGCACCACCAGGGAAGCCCTGGTCAGAACATTTCAATACAAGAGTTTCCCCACCTTCTTCACCCAGAGTCAGACACTTAATCAGATTCTTTCATCTTCACCCACACCCCTCAGGGTGGGATGGGGAAGGACGCAGAAGTGAGGTAGTGAGGTAGCTTCGTTTCACCGAGGAGGAGGAGGAAGCCCAGACTGAGAGGGAGGGGCGCGTACCCAGCATCCCCTCCCGGGTCGCCCCCCCCTCCCCCACGTGGTCCCTAACACCACACCCTGGTCTTGGAGCCCAGCTGGCCTTAAGCAGCTCTCACAGAAGGGAAGCTCAGGCTGCCCAGGCTTTCCCTGCTGACAATGAGGTCTGGGGTCACTGGGCTGCCCCCAGGAAAGCCCCTCCCTCCCTCCCTGCCTCCTCTCCCCGTCTCTGCTCCACGTCTCCCCCAGGCTTCTCCAAGTTGGTGAGGAAACACTTCCTGGAGCCAGGCTCCACCCAGGCCTCCAGTTCCTCTTCCTTCCCCAGGAAGATTCTGGCTTACCCCCTTGTCTGGGAATTCGCTTGGCCACAGTCACCCTGGTGCTGATCTCCCCCACCCTCCCCTATGCGGCCATGCCTCACTGGGGAACCTGGGAAGAGCCTCATGTGCCCCCTCCCCTACATCAAGGCCTGTACAGATGTGAGCATCCCAGAGGAAGAGGCGAGTTTCCGCATGGCTCTGTGACGGGGAAGATGCGGCAGGGACCCGACTCGGGGCTGGCATGGAGAAACCCTTCCCCTCTCCCTTGGAATATAATCGTGGGCAACGTTACCTGAGCACTTTCTCTGTGCGCTCACTGCTCTGAGTGCTTAAAGGTGTGAGTTAGTTACTGTTATTACCTGCCTCTTCACTTTTGATGGAAGCGGAAACTGAGGCATAGAATGAAGATCCTTGCCTGGCACGTGACCAGCGCGTGGTGGGACGGGGCTTGAACCCAGGTGGTTGGGCTCCCGAGTGCGCGCTCTTAACCCCTACCCTGTCCTGCTTTCGTGGAGAGGGACGGGGGTGGGGTGGGAGAAGGGGTCACACGTGGGACTGGGCAGGGGTGTGTGCACATCAGATCCGCGTACCTCGGGCTCTGGGCCACACTCCAGGTGTAGGGGACAGGAAAGAAGGAAGAATTGCTGGCCTGGAGAAGAAGAGGTGGGGCAAGGTCCTCTGGCCACAGCCCCCTCCCCTGTGGGGAGGAAGGTGCCCAGGTGAAGCCTGCCTTTCTCTGTGGCTGGGAGATACCCGTGCTGGACAGTGGCAGCCCTCTCCCGCCCAGGGAAACCGCCGGACAGGGCCCTGCCCTGGGAGCAAGTGTCGGACAGACCAGCTGAAACAAGCTGATAAGGGCAGAACAATTCCAGATTTGAAGAATGCCCAGAACGATCTCCCCCGACGGGGCAGTTCTGGGCTCCTCTGGGAGAGGCGATGCCCAGGAGCTGGGCCTGATAACCCCCTGGGGTGCTGTTCTCATCTCCAGAGGCACCAGGAGGGCAGAGCTGCCAGACCCTGGGGAAGGGACAGGGCGGCTGGAGCATGACCAGAACCTGTGGCCACACTTGTCTGCCTGACCGTCGGCCTGACGGGCGGCGGTGAGGGCAGGTTGGGACCCTGCCCTTCCGTAGACACTGGAGCTGTCCTTCCTGCCATTTCTCTTCTCGTTATTAACCTCCACCTTGGGTCCCTCAGTCAGCTCGAGCTGCTACAACAAAATACCACAGACGGGGTGGCCTAAACAGCAAAAGTTCCTGTCTCACAGTTCCAGGGGCTGAGAGTTCTGAGATCAGGGCGGCAGCAGGGTCGGGTTCTGGTGACCCTCTGCCATCTTCCCGTGTGTCCTCACGTGGCTGAGAGAGAGAGGAAGCTCTGGGGACTCTTCCTCTTCTTCTGAGGACACTAATCCCAACATGGGGCCCCAACTCCTAACACTGTCACACTGGGGGCTAGGGCTTCAACACATGAATTGGTGGGGATACAAACTTTCAGTCCGTAACTCCCCTTAATGCCAGGAAAGTTGACCAGGCGCATCTTTGGGGCCTTCGGCCCAAGCAGGGGGCCGTTTGGAGGGGTATAGAGAGCAGTCCCAGGGGTCATAGGCCCCGTTTTTTTCAGATGCGGACCATGGCAGGCTGACATATCCACCCTTCCCCCCTCCCAAAGGTGTGTACAGTAAATCCCTGAAACTGATTATCCCCTTATTTGGACAGAGGGTCTTTGCCAGTGTAACTAAGCCAAGGATCTTGAGATGAGGTCATCCTGGATTATCTGGATGGGCCCTAAATTCAATGACAAGTTTCCTCATAAGAGACACAGAGGAGGCAGCAATGCGGCCCCGGTGCCAGAGTGGGAGTGATGCTGCCGCCATCTAAGGAATGCCAACCGCCGCCAGAAGCCAGAAGAGGCAAGGAAGGGTTCCCCTTGGAGCCTCCAAATGGAGTGTAGTCCTGGCCACACTTTGATTTCAGACTTCTGGCCTCTGGAGCTGTGAGAGAATCAGTTTCTGTTGTTGTAAGTCACCCAGTTGTTGTTATGGCAGCCTGAGGACATAGGACATAGGACCCAAGGCACAGAGAGGGTCCAGGCTTTACCCAAGCCCAGGGCAGCCCTGGGAGAGTGCCGTAGCCGGTTGGTAGAGGTGAGGCGAGTTGGCCTCCTTGTCCCTCTCCCCAGGCGCCCAGCCCTGACCCCTTTTCCCAGCTGCTGTCCGCCCAGGTCAGGCTCCCCCAGCCTCCCTGTCCCCACCAGTCCCTGCTTAGGACCGTTTTTGGGGGGTGGGGTGAGGGCAGCTGGCTTTCTTAAAGCCACAAGGGACAGGCGTTTACAAGGGATGGGTATAGGACTAGTGAGGTACCCAGAGCAGAACCCCAGAGCAAAAAGCCTCCAAGGACAGGACCCACACTGAGGCAGAGGGGCATCCAGAAGGGCTTCTGGGTGGAAGGCCTGGAGTGCTCAGCTGTGCAGGAGAGAGGTAGGTGGGGAGGATGGCCAGAATCTGCTGGGGTGTGGGACTTGTAAAGACCCACCTGGAATGAGGGGTGCAGCTCTGTTCCTGGGAGGCAAGAGGCCCAAGAAACAGCCGTCACGTACTGGGAAAATGAGTTTCAAGGTCGGGCGGCTGATTTAATAAAACCCAAGAAGCACGGAGGTGGGGACATTACATGGGGCGGGGGGCATCAAATTTTTCGAAATGAAGGGATGAGGGAGAGTGAGGGGGCTGCATGCAGGGTAAAGAGAGGACATCTGATATGCTGGCCCTGGGGAAAAGTCCTGTCCAGGCCAGCAGTGGGCCTGCAGCCCCTCTCTGCCCTTAGGGCAGCCCCAGTTCCCTTGCTGACCCAGGAGTTTGGGGCCTGCATCCTTCCAAAGCTCCCTCATCCTGCCCTGCCCCACTGTAATTAATTCCCAGCTGCCATCCAGAAGCCTGGCAATAAATGGGCCAGTTTGATATGTGGGCAACAGGGTTTGGGGGCTGAGAAGGGTTGGCCCTAGAGAGCTGGGAGGGGCTCAGATTTCCACCAGGCTGGACCTGAGGCAGCATCACCTGGCACCCTTCCCCATGACGCGCAGAACCTGCTCTTGGGAGGTCACAGGCTCTTGAAGCGGATGTCACATGCTGGGAGAATGAGTTTCCAGGTCGGTCAGCTCTTGGAAAGGAGGCCCAGAGCAAGGCCTCTGAAGTGACTGTTGTCACAGCAAAAGCAGACTTAACCTGTGTTCACAGCATCATGCTTGGGAAAGTGCCACTACATCCTCGGGGACCTTAGAAGTCACCTAGCCCATTTCGCAGATGTTTCAAGAGGACCAAGGACTCGGCCGAGCCCTCGGGGCTTAGAGGCAGAGCCAGGACTGGAAGGCTGCGCTCTGTTTTCGCACCTGCCTTTATCACACCCGTGCATGAAGACGCCATCTCATCCTGCCTGATTTCTGCCCTTTCACTGTCCACCCCCCGCCCACCCCCGGCCCGAGCCTCTTGGTTTTAGCCACACCCGAGGGTGGTGAGCTGGGGGTAACAAAGGAAGAAGAGGTGGACACTGGTGTCCAGGCCTGGATGCTCCCATCTCGTGGCCTTCCTTCCACACACACTCTTCCTGGGGCATTCTTTTTTTTTTTTTTTTTTTTTTTTTTTTGTGGTA
>NC_041218.1:21590840-21595063 GCF_002837175.3 Physeter macrocephalus
AGGCTCAGCGGCCATGGCTCACGGGCCCAGCCGCTCCGCGGCATGTGGGATCCTCCCGGACCGGGGCGCGAACCCAATTCCCCTGCATCGGCAGGCGGACGCGCAACCACTGCGCCACCAGGGAAGCCCCCTGGGGCATTCTTTAGAGTCTCCTTTCCCACTATTAATAGTCGAGAGTCAATCCCAAGCCTGAAAACGGCCAGGAGCAGGAAGAAGCAGGCCCTCACTGAAGGCTGAGAGCAGCGTTCTTCTCATCCCAGGGGAGAAGAGCGAAGGCAACCTTCTCCTCTCGCTCCCCTCCAGTCCCCCCACTGGAGGTCAGCGTGTGGAGGAACTGGCACCTTGCCGGTGCGGCCCTCTGCACCAGCTCCCTTCAGCACAGCCTGCAAGACCAGCTCCAGTCTCACCTCCTCACTGCTGCTGTCTGTTCACCTCTTTGCTGCCCATCACTCACTGAAGACTTTCACTCCTTCCTCACCATCTCGATTTCCGTCCTCGTTCCTGGTGAGCTCAGTACCCGTTTGGATACTAAATACCCTGGCCTCCCATTTTCTTGACCTTTTTCCATCTCTACCTCACTCAGTTATTCCCATTTCACACCCTGAACTTTATCACCCACATACCATGCACCACCTCTGCAATCTAAGTATTTCATTCCTTGATCACTGTTTCTCCACTTCCAATTCATTTGCTCAAGTACACCTAGACCATACTGCTTGAACTCAAGGCAGCCAGTCTAATGACCCATCACTTCACTGTTGCCTATCAGCCCCCCGTCTGTCTTTATCCGTCCTGTACTTCACTATCTACCATTATAATCCCGACCTTACAAGTATCCTCACGTCTCTTGCACCCTCTCCCACCATCATAACTCACCTAGCAAAACCCTTTCCTCAGGTGAACCCTGCCTCCACTGCTCCCATGCCTACCGGCAAGCAGCAGAAAGGAACACTGCTAAGGTAAAATCACACACTGGCTGATTGGGTTAATTTTAAGTTCATGATTTCTGGCCCAGTTTGGCACCAAATACTAATGGGCAGTCATCCTTTATTTCTCTAGTAGAGTGGTTCTGAAAGTGCGGTCCTCAGACCAACAGCATCAGAGTCATTTGGGAACTTGTTAGAAATGCAAATTCTCACGCTCCATCCCAGACCGCCTGAATCAGAAACTTGGGCTGAGTTCGTAAATGGTGTTTTAACAAGCCCCCCAGGTGATTCTGACGCTTGCTAGAGTTTGAGACCCACTTTTCTAGTAGGCTCCCTTTCCCGTTTCCAAGATGAGTATTTCATACGTTCGCCTTCCACATAACTCCTCCTTCTCTCTTATTTCATCTCTGTAGGGTATTGCTGATTTCATCTAGACTTGGCTGAGGGAACTGAGGCTGTCAAATGGAAACTTGTCTTCCCATTACCACTGTTACCAGTGTACTGACGTCTGTGTCCACCTTCTTCCTTCCAGTTTCAAAGGCGGGTGTATCCTACCGCCTAACATGGGGTATCTCCCTCTGTATCTTGAGAGGGAACAAAACAAAAGGAGCATTCTTATCAGCTCTAGCATCTCCCACCTTCAGAAAGAAAAGCAAAACTTTCTTGACTACCGCAGCTCCCTCCAGCGACTGCCATATTTCCTCTGCTTCTTTTCATAGCTAATATTTGAAAAAGTTATTTACACACACAAGCTCACTTCCCAACCGTTCACTCATCTTCTGTCAGCCTGAGTTAGGCTTCCACCTGCACTGTTCCCATGGAAACTGCGAGTTGAGGTTGCTGGGAATGTCATTGTTGCCAATCTCATCATCTAGCACCATCAGCCACTCCCTCCTTGGGGGAAAGAAAAATCAGAAGCCCCTGTTGCATCTCCCTATTTCCCCCTAGACGTAGCTGTTATCCTAAACTTAGTATTAAATTCTCTATATAAGGTAAATAATGTTTTCTATGTTTCTATCTCTAAAACTAAACTATTGTTTAGTTTTGTAGATTTTTAAACCCTGTAAATAAAACCATATACACTTTTGGTTTTGTTTTTATTGTTCACTATTATTTTTAGATGAATTCATGTTAATACGTGTATTATAATACATAATATGTATATTACATACATATATATATATAACAATATAAAACTTGTTCACTGATTTTCAATGCTGTGTGGTATTCTAGTATGTGAATATACCGTAACGTATTATCACATCAGTTTTAACAGACGTTTGCTTGTTACCTATACTAACCCATGTATGCACACAAATCTATTCATTTCTTTATATGTCTGTCTGTGTATGTGTATATTTATACACATACACACACATGAATTCATACTGATATCGCTCTCTAATCAAGCATCACAGGGTTCAATTAGCCTCATCCCCACACACCTTATTTATTTGTAACTTCTTTCTCCAACAGTGAGAACTCTGGCTCATGTTATTTATAATTTATTTACTTATTTGACCAACCCTAGTACACAAGTAAAGTAGATTTAAAATTGATAACCCGTACCCCTGTGAGAAACAAATTTACCACTTAGAGTACACTGTTTATTGTATAGAGTTCTTTTGTTGTTGTTACCCTTACAGTATCCAGTCAGAAAACTCTTTTCCAGTTACTTTGGTCAACTTCTTTCCCCCACCCCTCCAGTGAGGTATGTTATACACTTGTAACATAGTTTATTTTCATAGTCCCTGTTACATCCTGGGATTTTTCTGAACATCTCAGTTTTTTTTTTTTTTTTTTTTCAAATTTTGAAAAAAAAAAATTAATTTTTTGGGTCGGGGGGGTACGTAGAGTTCTTTTGTTGTTGTTACCCTTACAGTATCCAGTCAGAAAACTCTTTTCCAGTTACTTTGGTCAACTTCTTTCCCCCACCCCTCCAGTGAGGTATGTTATACACTTGTAACATAGTTTATTTTCATAGTCCCTGTTACATCCTGGGATTTTTCTGAACATCTCAGTTTTTTTTTTTTTTCTTTCTAAGTTTGCAAAAAATAAAGTTAATTCTTTGGTCGGGGGGGTACTGTGGGTTTCAACAAATGTGGAGTCTTGTATCCATCATCCCAGCACCATGTATAACAGTTCCATTGTCCTAAGAGTCAATTCCTCCTCCTTCCCTCAACCCCTGGTAACCACTGATCTGTTTTCTATCGCTATAGTTTTGCCTTTTCCATAAAATCATATAAATGAAATAAAATACTATGTATAGGCTTTTGGCTTTTTTCACCTAAAATGTCTAAGATTCATCCATGTTACATGAATCAGTAGTTCATTCCTTTTTATTTCTTGGTCACTGTATGGATATATAACAGTTTGTTTATCCATTCACTTGTTGAAGGATATCTTGGTTGTTTTCAGTTTTTGGTGATTATGAATAAAGCTGTTATAGACATTCGCATACCGGTTTTTGTGTGACCACAAGTTTTCAGTTGTTTTGGGTAAATATACAAGAATGGAATTGTTGGATCATATGGTATTGTAATGCTTAACTTTAAAATAAACTGCTAAACTGTCTTCCAAAGTAAAGTGACTGTACTATTTTGCATTCCCACTAGCAGTGTATGAGAATTTCTGTTTAGCATTTGCTATTGCAGGTGGTTTTGGGCCATTCTAATAGATGTGTATTGATATTGCATTGTAGCTTTAATTTGCATTTGCCTAATGACTAAAGATGTTGAGTATCTTTTCACATGCTTTTTAGCCATCTGTATATCTTCTTTGGCAATTTTTCCTTGTAGATCTTTTGCCTATTTTAACAAATTGGGTTATCTTTTTATTGTTGTTTTAAGAAATGTTTTTCCCTCCTTAATGAGCTGGCTAGAATTTCTAGTACAGTGTTCAGTAGGAGTGGTGAGAGAGGACCATCCTTACTGTGTTCTCAAAATTAATGGCAGGGCTTCCCCGGTGGTGCAGTGGTTGAGAGTTCGCCTGCCGATGCAGGGGCCACGGGTTCGTGCCCCGGTCCGGGAGGATCCCACGTGCCGCGGAGCAGCTGGGCCCGTGAGCCATGGCCGCTGAGCCTGCGCGTCCGGAGCCTGTGCTCCGCAACGGGAGAGGCCACAACAGTGAGAGGCCTGCGTACCGCAAAAAAAAAAAAAAAAAAAAAATTAATGGCAACACATTCAATCTCTATTAAGTATGATGTTAGCTGTAGGTTTATTTGGAGATATCATTTATTAGGTTAGGAAAATTCCCTCTATTCCAAGTTTGCTGAGAACATTTTTTTTTTTTGCGGTT